>NC_087170.1:23548994-23566494 GCF_035594125.1 Scylla paramamosain | reverse complement strand
GTTTAATGAAATAAACATGATTGATATTGACACTAAAAGGAGAGAAATATGATGCTGTTAGTGAGGGTGATAGATGATTATAGTGATAGTAAGAGTGAACGAGTAAGGGTGAGGGTGAAGTATTAGTGAGGGTGGGAATGAAGAGTGATAGATATCATAGTGAGAGTGAAGGTAGATATTTTAGTGAACTACTAAAACAGTCCTTACTGGACTGTTCAAACACAAGCCAGATGAAATGTCATCAAGCCAAGCCCAGCACTAATAGTGACTGTGTACAGTGTCGTAACATACACACACACACACACACACACAAACAAACACACACACACACACACACACACACACACACACACACACACACACACACACACACACACACACACACTATAAGCCTCTAGTTTGTGGTCCATCAATGGTCCAGGGAAGGAGGGAGGGATTCGTTGATGGCAAGTTATCATATATACAGGTACCGGCAGAGGTACAGTCCCATTATGAACAGACACTGATACAAGATTGGTGCAATGTTGGCAATAGTCTCTGTCAAGGTGTTTGGATGTATGGATGTGGGTATTGGGACTTAATGCATCAGGGATTGTGGTGTGGTATGTACAGGGTAGTGTTTGTGGTAGTGGTTGTAGTTGTGGAGTTAGCAGGCAAGGGAGGACTGAGTTAAGGTGTTGTAGAAGGTGTGAGGTGTATTGTATGGGAGAGGAAATGTTGATGTAAGCAGTTAGAGGGTCTGCTGTTACTGCTGCTGCTGTTAAACTTTACGTGTGGGACAGGCAGAAAACACTTACAGGTCTATACATCCTTCAGGACCACATGTGTACTAACATATACATACAAAACTGTATACATACCATACATGGGTACATACAAGCTTTATACAAAGATACTGCACCAAGTATTATAGCCTTCCTAACAACAGTAACATCACTCATCTCCTCAAGTGAAAGTGAGATGCCTTGCCCTTTTGTGATTTGCTGACCACCACCACCGCCAAAATTCACATAGGAAAACTATGCCCTTGTTATTGTTAGCCTTCAGTAAACACACACACACACACACACACACACACACACACACACAGAAGCGCGAACAAATAGAATGAATTCAGTGAAGACGTTGTCAATGCCATAACTGTCCATGCTTTTAAGACCAAACTGGATAGATATAGAGACGGGATACTATGAGATTACTCCCCTCCCGTAAACCACAACTAGGTAAACACACACACACACACACACACACACACACACACACACACACACACACACAGAAAGAGCAATGCATTAAAATCATTTATAGATTATAGATCCACAGAATCACACACATGTAGAGAGGTATGAACATTTTATATAATTTCAAGAATGTATGTAAAAAAAACAATCTAGGAAGGAATTAGCCATGGGAAAGTTTACCTTAATAAGAAAGCAAAGCAAAAATGTCTCCACTGATAGAAATATATATATAAGAATTGAGTAAAATGGAAGTGTGTGTGGCTAGCTGTGGTGTGTCTAAGCTCCTGGGGTGCAGCAGGTTGGTCCACAAGGCTGTCCCTTTCCACCAGGGGCCAACAGGGTTGGTGTGTGTGTGTGTGTGTGTGTGTGTGTGTGTGTGTGTGTGATGCTTTGCTTGAGCTTGCCAGGTATATAGATAGATAGACATATAGATAGACTACCGCTACTGCTATTCTCCACCAGGAACCAACATGGCTGCAAGTATAAATGATGTCATTCACCTACGGTCGTCTGCTGGTCACCCAGCCAGCCATTACCCTATGGAAAGAGCTCAGAGCTTATAGTGACCGATCTTTGGGTAGGACTGAGACCACTCACACACCACACACCAGGACAGCGAGGTAACAACCCCTCGGGTTACATCCCGTACCTACTTGCTGCAAGGTGAACAGGGGCTACACATTAAGAGGCTCACCCATTTGGCTTGCTGCACCTTGGATTTGAACCCGGGCCTTCTTGAGTGTGAGCTGAGCATGCTAATCACTACACTACGTGGTGTGTGTGTGTGTGTGTGTGTGTGTGTGTGTGTGTGTGTGTGTGTGTGTGTGTGTGTGTGTGTGTGTGTGTGTGTGCTACTTTGTTTAAGCTAGCCAGGTACATAGATAAATAGATAGATAGACTACCATTACTACTGCTATTCCTTCCCACCAGGGGCTGACAGGATTGAGAGTGTGAATGTGTGTGTGTGTGTGTGTGTGTGTGTGTGTGTGTGTGTGTGTGTGTGTGTGTGTGTGTGTGTGTGTGTGTGTATAGTCTGTAGTGCCTTGTCTGGGCTGTTCTGTGTGATATTGCTGGCCTGGTATATTAAAGAGAAGCAAGATAGATTCATGGACAAGGCAGATGAAATGGTGCTAGTGGTACTGATGTATACAAGTGATGGTTACAAAGTTTATGAGGCACATCAGAAGCTCAAAATTGTTGTAAGGAACTGGCAACATTATGTTGACAAACTGTGGATGGAGGCAAGACTGGGAAAGGATGTAATGTTGTGTAGTGAAGTATTGGAGTACCTGTCTGCACTGGAATATGATGGAATGTGAGGCAAACAGTGATGGATAGATGCACAGATAGATAGATTACTAGAGAGAGAAAAAAATAGAGAGAGGGAAATCTAGGAAAGATATATAGATAGATTACTAGAGAGAGAAAGAGAGAGAGATGATAAAGATAGATAGATAACTAGAGAGAGAGAGAGAGAGAGAGAGAGAGAGATCTAATAATGCTGTTCAAATAAGTAGATAATATAAAACACTTCAGAGGAACAGCGATCATGAAAAAGCAATAATGAATGATAACAAGCAAACCAGAAACAATTGATGCATGAATATTGTTCAAATATCAAGCTTCTCATGAGTATGCTGTGCAGTTTGGAGTGGAGCTTCAATAGGCAGACAATACACAGGAGAATAGAAAAATACATTATGAGAGGACAGTGTGAACTCAAAACACACACGCCTACACACACACACACACACACACAGATAGATAGATAGATAGATAGATAGATTTATTGACTACACAATCATATTACAGCAAACAAAACTAAAACAAAAACTAAAATACAAAAAAATATCCACAGCAGTAGTCCATTAATAATTGTAGTCCACAATATTCTAAATCATTAAATAAATATTCTTGCAATGCAGCAAAAGAACTCCCAAAATACAAAATAAAAAAATTTTTTCTCTACCCAAAAATAGACATTACCAGACACACACACACACACACACACACACACACACACACACACACACACACACACACACACACACACACACACCACACAACTTTAGGGCATCACCACCACTACCACTACCACAGAACAAAGCTAGTATATCAGTCAGTGGTATTTTTTTTATTCTTGTTATTTATTTATTTATTTATTTATTTACTCATTTATTTATTATTATTTTTGTATCCAGTGCATCCACCTTCACTTCAGAAAACAAGGACACTGCTTATGTGGCTTGTTTATCTTATATATTTTTGGCAAGACATAAATTTGCAGTAAAACCTGTAGGTTTTACTGCATGAAAGTCTGTCTGTCTGTCTATACATATGTATGTATAAATAGAGTTATGTTTACCACAGTGAGAGAGAGAGAGAGAGAGAGAGAGAGAGAGAGAGAGAGAGAGAGAGAGAGAGAGAGAGAGAGAGAGAGAGAGAGATGTGCATGTATATCTGTAACAATAGCAAGTGTGATGATCTCCCAGTATGGTTTAATGAGGTTCATAATCTTAAATGCTTCACTGCCCCATGGTGACAACTTTTCACAGACCACAGAGATGATTATCCAGGTTCTCAGGGGTGTTTTTCCAATACAGACAGAATCATTATCAAATTATCACAGGAATCATTGTGACACCCTTGACAACTCTGTTAACTTTCCTAGCAGTTTGTTAACTAACTTTTTACTGCTGTTGTCATCATTTCTATTAATATTGATAAAAACACAAGAGCACAAGGGTTGGTACAGGAAGCCATCAGGCTTACATTTGGTGGTCCTTGTACAAAACGTGCTTACTTACTTTCACCTATTATCCTCATCCATAAATTTGGCTGGTCCACTTCTAAAGCTCCTTAATGACTCAGCCCTAACAACATCAAAAGATATGAAAATAATGGAGCCATCAGGCCTACACATGGCAGTCCTTTGTATAAATAATACCTACCTATTTTCACCTGTCATCCCTATCCATAGATTTACTCAGCACTAACAGTCTGATTACTGAGTCTGTTCTAGTCATCCAACACTCTCTTTGAGAGCCAGTTCCTTTTTATCTTTTTTTAAATCTAATTGCAATGCTTGAACCCATTATTTCTTGTCCTATCCTGATTACTATTATAAGTAACAGTGGAGAAACATTTGAATTTAAAAAATAGTCAGGATGAAGAACTGAAGCATTTAAGTGAAGCCTCTGTGTGTCTGTAATAATGTGTCCTTATCTCTTGTTTAGATTTTGTAATACCATGTCCTATATTTGGTCCTTAATGTTACTATTATCACTGGTCTAGGTTTTATAATTCCATGCCTTATATTTCATCCTTATCTTTGGTCTACATTTTGCAACACCATGTCTTTTCTTTAACTTTGTAACTCCACATCCTCATCTTTTCCTGACGTGTACCACCATGTCATATCACAGGTGATGTTCGTGGCCTCCCCAGCTTCAGAATCGGTCCTTGGGCAGCGTGGACATCTCAGACTCGTGAAGGAACTGCATCTCCTGCAGCTCCATCAGCTTGCCGTGATCCTTGATGTGGGCATAGTTGGCAGCAAGACACATCAGATAGTGCACCTGTGGGAGGTAAATAACACACACACACACACACACACACACACACACACACACAGAGTGAGAGAGTGAGTACGTATTATTGGGAACACTAACCTGGTATAAGAAATGCATTAAATGCTCAAGTAAAAAAAATAATGAAAATAATAAATAAATAAATAAGTAAAACACACACACATACACAGTTTTGCATTTTCATCATTCAGTCTTGTACCAAGTTAGTTTTTCATTGGAGCATGTAGAGAATATGAGAGAGAGAGAGAGAGAGAGAGAGAGAGAGAGAGAGAGAGAGAGAGAGAGAGAGTACTACTGGGAACACCCTAATCTGGTATAATAAATGCATGAATAAACAAAAAAAAAAAAAGACTGACTGATGAACCTAACACCAGTATGAGAAAGTGTTAACCTTCAGGTAAAAGAAATTAAATAAATAAATAAAATAACACACACAAGAGAGAGAGAGAGAGAGAGAGAGAGAGAGAGAGAGAGAGAGAGAGAGAGAGAGAGAGAGACCAACAAAAGACCATCACCACTTACCAGGGAAAGAATGACAAGAAGGGCAGAGGCAGTGGCCAAGAGACACAATATTTCTCCATTGTTGACAAAATCCTTACAGAACAGCTTCCTCTTGCCTCCCGAACACACCCGCTTCTCCTCCTCAATGGTGGTGCAGGGGAACAGAAACCCTGCAGTGGGAGAACAATTATAATGTCTGTTTATAATCATTAAGTGGACTGAGTTATGTTAGTTAATATTTGATGTTTGCATCTGAGAATTTTTTAACTTCTTTTCTCCTTCTTTCTGTCATCTCTGTTCATATACCAAAATCATGTTCTCTATTTATTCCCTGTGTGTCTTTCCATAATATATCCTTCAAAGGGGAAGACAAACCTGAAGGAGTCTTTTATTAATTCATGTCCTTTCTCTCCTTTTCCTCTTCTCTCTCTCTCTCTCTCTCTCTCTCTCTCTCTCTCTCTCTCTCTCTCTCTCTCTCTCTCTCTCTCTCTCTCTCTCTCTCTCTCTCTCTCTCTCTTTTTTCAAAGCATCTTCCTTAAGCTTCACTTCCTCCTCCTCCTCCTCCTCCTCCTCCTCCTCCTCCTCCTCCTCCTCCTCCTCCTCCTCCTCCTCCTCCTCCTCCTCCTCCTCCTCCTTTCAAAGTTTGAATACAGTATAATAATATTTGGATGATTAATAAGTAAGGAGAAAGGACAAGGGTAACAAAAGAAAAACAGTGCAAAAATTAATCGCTGCACAAATCGCTGCACAAGACTTTCTTCTTTCTCTCACCCCTATTCTGTCCACCTCTCTAACACAGGAGTTAACCAGTATTCTCAATCATCAATCCATCATTCTTTGCCTGAGGAGGGAATTGATGCTGTGTTGACCCTTGACAGTGACGTCCCTCATGAGGAGAATATGAATTCTACAGAACTTGCCCATAGAAAGACCAAAACTGTTACTGCTGCCACTACCACCACTGCCACCGCTTCCACTGCCACCAAAAGCCCAACTGTGCAAAGAATCCTGGACCTCCTCAATGAAATGGAGTCCACCAGTCAGCTGGAGTACTCTAGCCTCCAAAAGTTCCATCTGTGTCCATTGTGTTTGGGTAAACTTATCACTGTATGAGGGGACAAGTATCAGTGTATGGTTACTATATACTCATTTGTACTTAAAAATGTCATGTCACATCATTCTCTCTCTCTCTCTCTCTCTCTCTCTCTCTCTCTCTCTCTCTCTCTCTCTCTCTCTCTCTCTCTCTCTCTCTCTCTCTCTCTCTCTCTCTCTCTCTCTCTCTCTCTCTCTCTCTATTAATCTCTTATTCCCTTTTCTTCCTTTCTTCCTTCCCTCCTATCTTTGTTTCTCCCTCCTCCTCCTCCTCCTCCTCCTCCTTCTTCCTCCTCCTCCTCCTCCTCCTCCTCCTCCTCCTCCTCCTCCTCCTCCTCCTCCTCCTCCTCCTCCTCCTCCTCCTCCTCCTCATTCATTCTACCTAACAAGAAATAATGGATTCAAGATTATACCCAAATGTTTTAAATCCCACAAGGCCTTTAATCGTATAGTAAATATATGGAATAAACTTCCTGCAGAAATTGTCAACACCAATACTATTGAATCAGTTCATCCTAAATATGTGCACTTTCTGTTTTTCCACAGAGCAATAAGAAATTAGAATTGACTGAGAAACCAGAAAAGGGACTGCACTTGAAAAAGCACAAGAACCAAGAAATTACATCATTAAATGAAATGACAACAAATCTAAAGTAAGAATTTATGTAGCTTTCATTTTGGTTTACATTGTGAAAGGTAACAGTAACATGGATATGTTTTTATATTGAAATCTTTCTCTGATTGCATACAAATGGTACCAATCAACAAATAATAATGTAATACTTACAAGGTGGGAATTCCAATCACTGGTAGATAAAATGAACCACCATTCTAGAGTGTACATAACTAAGGAATTAATATACTGGTTAACTATCACACCAGCATGAACAGAATAACAACAATTGTTGAGTAGAGTCTATAGGAGGCAGGGAAGGAGGCATGTAGTCAGTTTTAGAGAGCAGTTATTATGAAATCAGCTGTAGAATATTCCTAAGATGCAATACTACTGGAGTCTGTCAGCTTGAAGACAGTTTATTAAAGAAGGGAAGTTCATGAGATATAAAGCCTTTGATTATTCAGTTTCATTTCCAAAGTAACATTTATTTATTGGTGTGTTGCTTCCTGTAAATAGTAAAGCCTTGACAGCACTGCATCTCTCACACCACGCTGTAACTGTTGAGAGAACCATAACCCTTAGAGAGAGGAGGAGGGAATCCTTGGTTTATGTTCAGTAAAGCCCTGTATTCTTGTCATGGCAATGTAGAATGGAGGCGTCATTGGTTTATGTTCAGTAAAGTCCTGTATTCTTGTCATGGCAATGTAGAATGGAGGCGTCATATTGGTCACACACTGTTCTAATGTATGTGCACTTGCCACGCTGTTCACCAGGCAGGAGGCGTTGCAGAAAGAGCGCGAGATCACTGTGTTGTGGGAGAAGACAGAGTCCCTTAGTGGTCAGCTGGTGACGGTCCACAACCACAGCCACTTTGAAGAGAATGGCCTGAGCCACGACCACCTTGCTCAAGAAAATATCACGTTGACAGAGCTGATTAAAGAACTAGAAGATAAGCTCAAACTTTCAAAGGTACCACAAGTGTCTTTGTATATTAGTTTGGTTTACTTTGTAAGATTAATCATTACTGAAAACAATACATGGAGTACGTGAGGTTGTGTGTTTGTTTATGCATGGAGACAGTTTCCTTAAAAATGGGTGGAGAGTACTATGGTGCTTTAGATGTAGAAGGATGAGTGGAAGGAATGCTTGGAGTGTGCAAGGCTCAAGTGTATGCAGAAGAGCACTGACAGGAGTGTGAGGACTACTCTGTCATGACCATGTCTTTAAGACATGAACAAATGATGCAGTGTGGGAATCATGAAGGTGTAAAAATGCAGGATATGGATGGGATGCTACATCAGCAGCTTTTGTCATTAAGGCTGGTAAAGTGAAAGATTTGTTAATCACTTTGGTCTTTAGTTGATGCTTCTGGTGAGGCTTTCCTGTTTAAACTTGGCATAATATATATAAAATGATGTGGCATGTTAAACAAGTTAACTTACTGCCTTCTTGTGTCTTTCACAGATAGAAATCAAAGACGTCACAAGACAGAATAGTGAGCTGCATGCACTTATCACAGAGTATAAAGTCACTCCCTCAGAGGAAAAAGACAAGGATGGCACCTCTTCATGTGAGAACTCAGAAGCTAAATGTGAGCTACCATCCACATGAATATATATTTGTATATCAAACTGACATTCTCCATGGAGGGAGGCTTTCCAAAGTGCACACACACACACACACACACACACACACACACACACACACACACACACACACACACACACACACACACACACACACACACACACACATCTCTGCATCAGGACTCAACAGCCAGACTGATAAACAATTACTTCACCCAAGATGATCAGCTGATAGGATTAGCTGTGGATGAGCCTCCTGTGGTGACTAGGAGTACAAAAGCCAGCAGCTAATTTTGGGAGCTGCCAGTCATCATGGTCCTGGTGTCTGAGGTGCTGCTTTTGCATTTTCCCATTCATGGGTTGAGGCCACATCACATTTATTCATTCACAGTTGCTCTTAGTTATCTCTGTTACAAGTTTAAATTTTTCCTGGCTCCACAGACATTTCTGGTGCATCTAACCCTCTCTCCATTGCCCTTCTATTTCCCTTAGTCTTATACCCACTTCTTACATTACGTCTAATTACTTCCATTGGTCATTCTTGTCTGGCCCTCTGTTGCATCAATTTTTCACCTCCAGGTACAGATACCAAGGGGAAATTGCTGGGTCAAGTGGCTACACTGACATCTGAGGTTAGCAGGTTGGAGAGTGAGTGCAGCAGTCTTCAGGTTCAGCTAGACTGTGAGAGGGATAAGTATAACAAACTGCTGGGAGAATCTCTTGCTCATGAAAAGTTGTCTGAAGATGTCATAACTGAACCAAAAGGTAAGAAAGTTTATATTCTCTAATAATAAAGCAAATAATTTTTCCTCACTGATGCTCAATTTTTTTAATTAATAACAAAATAAAAGCATTGTTATTGGATTTGTTTATTGAGGCTGTATTAAGAAAAGTTGAGAGAAACAAACTTATTGTTTTATCAGGAGAAACAACAAGATTGGGAGGAACTGAGCTTGAATAGAAGCTGCAACTGAATCATCTGTAAAAGTGAAGTGGAGGAAGTGTTTACTGTTTACTGTATGCCATTTCCTTGGTCTTTTAATGAAGAATTTTATCCTTTTTCAGGTGACTACATCACCATCTACCAGTTGCAGCGAGGAGTGATGAAGCAGCAAGCTCGAGAACGCCAGTTAGACCTTGCCAGCCTCCATCATGAATGAGAGGAAATGAAGCAAAACCACTCAGCAGGTTAGTGCTCTCTTTTGCATCTCACACTCTTCTTATTCAATTGCTGGCAGATTAGTGATTTCTGCTGCATCTCACACACTTCTTATTCAATTGCTGGCAGGTTAGTGATCTCTGCTGCATCTCACACACTTCTTATTCAATTGCTGGCAGGTTAGTGATCTCTGCTGCATCTCACACACTTCTTATTCAATTGCTGGCAGGTTAGTGATCTCTGCTGCATCTCAAACGGTTCTTATTCAGGTGTTAACCAAAGTACTAAGCCTTCATATCATTACCTTGCTCTGTGATGGAGGCTACACCATCTGGCATCTAGCTGAGATTTAATGTTGCAGCAAAGCTTCCATATGAGTTCATGTAGAGCAAAATGTTTTCAAATGCCAGGGAAGTAGTGTAATGTAACCTTCCAGAGAAATCTACCCCTCATTTATTAGTTAACAGGAGTGTTTAATGTACTTAATGTGATTAGCCAGGATCAAGGGTCAACTTCTTCACTGACCATTTAGTCTCAGGTGATGTATCTGTCCTCCATGAGTCACCAGAGACACATAAGGTGTTGTAAGTGAAATTTCATCTATTAGATTTATTCAAAATGTGAATTAACACAGTTGTTTCCTGCAGGATTTGATATCAAAGCTGGTGCAGGAAAAGGAAGCAGATCATGACCTTGAGCAGCTCGAGAAGATAAGCAGCGTCCTTAAGAGTTCAGTTGCTATCATTAGCAGTGTTGGTGAGTAGTAAAAACTGAGCCATCTTATGAAGTGCAACAAAACATTATTATTATCTTCATAATTTTCTTGAAATAAACAGATTTCTGTGGCATGTTGCTCATTAGCACTTTAATATCAGATAACACCAGTTATTTATGTAATGATGTAATGTACTAAGTAGATGAAATACAAATGGCATCTGTTAACACTCTTGATGTGGAACAGGAACCAGTGAGTCTGAGACACCCACCAGCAGTGGAAAGGTGGCTGACGAGCGCCTCAAGCACTCTGAAAAGGTGGAGCAACAACAAGAAACAGAAAATTGCATCCATCATTCTTTGCCTGAGGAGGGAATTGATGCTCTGTTGACCTTTCACACTGATGTCCCTCATGAGGAGGGAGAATATGAATCCTACAGAACTTGCCCATAGAAAGACCAAAACTGTTACTGCTGCCACACTGCCACCACTTCCACTGACACCAAAAGCCCAACTGTGCAGAGAATCCTGGACCTCCGCAATGAAATGGAGTCCACCAGTCACCTGGAGCACTTTAGCCTCCAAAAGTTCCATCCGTGTCCATTGTGTTTGGGTAAACTTATCACTGTATAAGGGGACAAGTATCAGTGTATGGTTACTAGATACTCATTTGTACTTAAAGATGTCATGACACATCATTCTCTCTCTCTCTCTCTCTCTCTCTCTCTCTCTCTCTCTCTCTCTCTCTCTCTCTCTCTCTCTCTCTCTCTCTCTCTCTCTCTCTCTCTCTCTCTCTCTCTCTCTCTCTCTCTGTTTGGAATTATACTGTATATTAGGAAATATCATTAAAGAGTGTGTGTGTGTGTGTGTGTAAAAAGTGTTTGCATTATTGTGCATTTGATGTTATAGCCCCAGGTTCTTAAAGTTTTCTGGTTTCATGATTTATAAAGATTGCTATTTTTAATAAAGTTATTGAAATTGTTATTGAGTGTTTGTATTGAACTCATTAGCTTTGTAATAGTGTGCGTCTCATCATGCATTCATTAATGATGTAGAGTGGAAATGTCCACTCCTATCATGCATAATATCAATGCATTATTGGTTTATGTTGTTATTTGTGTATAAATTGTAAAGTTATGCCAGTCTATTTTAGTACAAACTAAATATCGGCTGGAAGAGAGGACAGGTAATGGCACACTAAAACACAGGAAGGGACAATGATATAACCATCCAATTTAACAATACACAGAGGAAGAAGAATGAGAAAGCAATAAAAATGGATTATTTAATGGATGATTAATAGACCCTCATTTGTAATCTTATTTCAGGCAAGAATATTAAGAGACAGCTGGCTTGCCCTTTGTACTTGTTCATACGTGACAGAATGAGAGATCTAGGGGTGGGGGTGACACCTGGAAATGGGTATGATTCACGAAGGGATTGATTTATTGCTTGACTGGCTGATTAAGAAAAGAAGGCGTGGTAGTGGAGGGTGGGGGGGAAAGGCCCCAACTTTCCAGTCGTATATGGAGTCGAAGGGAGTTCTACAGGATTATTCATGTATTTGTTGCTTTTAGCTGTGAATTATCTGGTGGTGTAATTGTTATGACCCCGTAAGTTGATTTACTATTCATTTCGTCTTTCTGAACGCAAAATAACATGTTACTTGTACTTCTGCCTGTTGTACACTTTCCTAAACGCAATTTAGGTCTTATTAATGTGGCATTTAAGCAGATTCACTCAGGGAATGAGAAGTAAATGATAGCTATCAAGCAGTAGATTAACTCTCTCTCTCTCTCTCTCTTAATACGATATCTAATATAAAGAAGCAATAATATTTAAGCAAGTACACACAGTAATCTTATAGTAATTTAATGAAAACAATACCAGCAAAGAAAAATATGAGAAAATGCATAATTTACTACGAAATCCAAAATGCGAAAAAAAACCTTGCCAAATTGAACCGTCCCACGAAGGTTATAGATGGAGTTTTGATGCAATGAGCCTCAGTTATACTTAAAACACTCAACAAATATAACACCTGCCAAAATAAATGAATAAATAAATAAAATAAATCAATAAATCAAAATAAAAACGCGAGAAAACCTTTAAATTATCACAACGCGAAAAATACACACACGCCAAACTGGATGCGTCATTACTTAATAGTCATTGGAACTGTTATCCCCCCAATAGTTTATAGCCAACCCCCCTCCCCCCACCTTCCCTGCCTTGAGGAACACCTTCACTTATGTCCTGCTATTGTCGTGCTATTGGCTAGATTTGAGCATTTTAACCTCGAATTCACATACACGTACATATTTATCTCTATCTCCTTGCAATAATTATAATAGTCTTCCTGGCTTAATTTTTGTTTATTCATTATTCCTTATGTGCTTATTAATTGTCATTTGTCTAATTCCCTATGTTTTAGTCTCGGTACTTTAGTTTTTTTTTTTTTTTTTTTTTTTTTACTTTCCGACTCTGGCCCTTGCAATGAAGGGGCTTAATTGTTTATTTACTGTTCCTTACGTGTTTATTGATTATATGTGAGCTATTTATTTGATATTCATGATTTTTTAAAACTACGTATTTCTTGATATGATAGTTTTATCTTTTCGTGTTTTCTGGCTTAAGTTTTGTTTATTATTCCTTGTTTGTGTTATTAGGTAAATAATAATTATTCGTCTTATTTCTCGTAGTTTAATGGAATTTTTAGCACTTTAATGAGTTCCTCACCAGTCATTTTATTCGAGTGAGAGAGAGAGAGAGAGAGAGAGAGAGAGAGAGAGAGAGAGAGAGAGAGAGAGAGAGAGAGAGAGAGAGAGAGTGTCTAAATGGATAAAAAAAAAAAAATCAGTTACAGTATTTTATTTATATACAAGAAAATGCATGATAATAATAATAATAATAACAATAATAATAATAATAATAATAATATTTAAATACAAGGAAAATATGTAATAATAATAATAATAATAATAATAATAATAATAATAATAATAATAATAATAATATTTAAATACAAGGAAAATATGTAATAATAATAATAATAATAATAATAATAATAATAATAATAATATTTAAATACAAGGAAAATATGTAATAATAATAATAATAATAATAATAATATTTAAATACAAGGAAAATGTAATAATAATAATAATAATAATAATAATAATAATAATAATAATAATAATAATAATAATAATATTTAAATACAAGGAAAATATGTAATAATAATAATAATAATAATAATAATAATAATAATAATAATAATAATAATAACTGCTTTTATCTTACACAGATAAATAGTTTTTATAAATAGTTTATTGACCATAAACATGTGGTTCCTGTTCCACATCAAGAGTGTTAGCAGATGCCATTTGTATTTCATCTACTTAGTACATTACATCATTACATAAATAACTGGTGTTATCTGATATTAAAGTGCTAATGAGCAACATGCCACAGAAATCTGTTTATTTCAAGAAAATTATGAAGATAATAATAATGTTTTGTTGCACTTCATAAGATGGCTCAGTTTTTACTACTCACCAACACTGCTAATGATAGCAACTGAACTCTTAAGGACGCTGCTTATCTTCTCGAGCTGCTCAAGGTCATGATCTGCTTCCTTTTCCTGCACCAGCTTTGATATCAAATCCTGCAGGAAACAACTGTGTTAATTCACATTTTTGAATAAATCTAATAGATGAAATTTCACTTACAACACCTTATGTGTCTCTGGTGACTCATGGAGGACAGATACATCACCTGAGACTAAATGGTCAGTGAAGAAGTTGACCCTTGATCCTGGCTAATCACATTAAGTACATTAAACACTCCTGTTAACTAATAAATGAGGGGTAGATTTCTCTGGAAGGTTACATTACACTACTTCCCTGGCATTTTGAAAACATTTTGCTCTACATGAACTCATATGGAAGCTTTGCTGCAACATTAAATCTCAGCTAGATGCCAGATGGTGTAGCCTCCATCACAGAGCAAGGTAATGATATGAAGGCTTAGTACTTTGGTTAACACCTGAATAAGAAACCGTTTGAGATGCAGCAGAGATCACTAACCTGCCAGCAATTGAATAAGAAGTGTGTGAGATGCAGCAGAGATCACTAACCTGCCAGCAATTGAATAAGAAGTGTGTGAGATGCAGCAGAGATCACTAACCTGCCAGCAATTGAATAAGAAGTGTGTGAGATGCAGCAGAAATCACTAATCTGCCAGCAATTGAATAAGAAGAGTGTGAGATGCAAAAGAGAGCACTAACCTGCTGAGTGGTTTTGCTTCATTTCCTCTCATTCATGATGGGAGGCTGGCAAGGTCTAACTGGCGTTCTCGAGCTTGCTGCTTCACTCACTCCTCGCTGCAACTGGTAGATGGTGATGTAGTCCACCTGAAAAAGGATAAAATTCTTCATTAAAAGACCAAGGAAATGGCATACAGTAAACAGTAAACACTTCCTCCACTTCACTTTTACAGATGATTCAGTTGGCAGCTTCTATTTCAAGCTCAGTTCCTCCCAATCTTGTTGTTTCTCCTGATAAAACAATAAGTTTGTTTCTCTCAACTTTTCTTAATACAGCCTCAATAAACAAATCCAATAACAATGCTTTTATTTTGTTATTAATTAAAAAAATTGAGCATCAGTGAGGAAAAATTATTTGCTTTATTATTAGAGAATATAAACTTTCTTACCTTTTGGTTCAGTTATGACATCTTCAGACAAACTTTTTCATGAGCAAGAGATTCTCCCAGCAGTTTGTTTATACTTATCCCTCTCACAGTCTAGCCTGAACCTGAAGACTGCTGCACTCACTCTCCAACCTGCTAACCTCAGATGTCAGTGTAGCCACTTGACCCAGCAATTTCCCCTTGGTATCTGTACCTGGAGGGTGAAAAATTGATGCAACAGAGGGCCAGACAAGAATGACCAATGGAAGTAATTAGACGTAATGTAAGAAGTGGGTATAAGACTAAGGGAAATAGAAGGGCAATGGAGAGAGGGTTAGATGCACCAGAAATGTCTGTGGAGCCAGGAAAAATTTAAACTTGTAACAGAGATAACTAAGAGCAACTGTGAATGAATAAATGTGATGTGGCCTCAACCCATGAATGGGAAAATGCAAAAGCAGCACCTCAGACACCAGGACCATGATGACTGGCAGCTCCCAAAATTAGCTGCTGGCTTTTGTACTCCTAGTCCACCACAGGAGGCTCATCCACAGCTAATCCTATCAGCTGATCATCTTGGGTGAAGTAATTGTTTATCAGTCTGGCTGTTGAGTCCTGATGCAGAGATGTGTGTGTGTGTGTGTGTGTGTGTGTGTGTGTGTGTGTGTGTGTGTGTGTGTGTGTGTGTGTGTGTGTGTGTGTGTGTGTGTGTGTGTGTGTGTGTGTGTGTGTGTGTGTGTGTGCACTTTGGAAAGCCTCCCTCCATGGAGAATGTCAGTTTGATATACAAATATATATTCATGTGGGATGGTAGCTCACATTTAGCTTCTGAGTTCTCACATGAAGAGGTGCCATCCTTGTCTTTTTCCTCTGAGGGAGTGACTTTATACTCTGTGATAAGTGCATGCAGCTCACTATTCTGTCTTGTGACGTCTTTGATTTCTATCTGTTGAAAGACACAAGAAGGCAGTAAGTTAACTTGTTTAACATGCCACATTCATTTTATATATATTATGCCAAGTTTAAACAGGAAAGCCTCACCAGAAGCATCAACTAAAGACCAAAGTGATTAACAAATCTTTCACTTTTACCAGCCTTAATGACAAAAGCTGCTGATGTAGCATCCCCATCCATATCCTGCATTTTTACACCTTCATGATTCCAACACTGCATCATTTGTTCATGTCTTAAAGACATGGTCATGACAGAGTAGTCCTCACACTCCTGTCAGTGCTCTTTCTGCATACACTTGAGCCTTGCACACTCCAAGCATTCCTTCCACTCATCCTTCTACATCTAAAGCACCATAAGTACTCTCCACCCATTTTTAAGGAAACTGTCTCCATGCATAAACAAACACACAACCTCACGTACTCCATGTATTGTTTTCAGTAATGATTAATCTTACAAAGTAAACCAAACTAATATACAAAGACACTTGTGGTACCTTTGAAAGTTTGAGCTTATCTTCTAGTTCTTTAATCAGCTCTGTCAACGTGATATTTTCTTGAGCAAGGTGGTCGGTGGCTCAGGCCATTCTCTTCAAAGTGGCTGTGGTTGTGGACCGTCACCAGCTGACCACTAAGGGACTCTGTCTTCTCCCACAACACAGTGATCTCGCGCTCTTTCTGCAACGCCTCCTGCCTGGTGAACAGCGTGGCAAGTGCACATACATTAGAACAGTGTGTGACCAATATGACGCCTCCATTCTACATTGCCATGACAAGAATACAGGACTTTACTGAACATAAACCAATGACGCCTCCATTCTACATTGCCATGACAAGAATACAGGGCTTTACTGAACATAAACCAAGGATTCCCTCCTCCTCTCTCTAAGGGTTATGGTTCTCTCAACAGTTACAGCGTGGGTGTGAGAGATGCAGTGCTGTCAAGGCTTTACTATTTACAGGAAGCAACACACCAATAAATAAATGTTACTTTGGAAATGAAACTGAATAATCAAAGGCTTTATATCTCATGAACTTCCCCTTCTTTAATAAACTGTCTTCAAGCTGACAGACTCCAGTAGTATTGCATCTTAGGAATATTCTACAGCTGATTTCATAATAACTGCTCTCTAAAACTGACTACATGCCTCCTTTCCCTGCCTCCTATAGACTCTACTCAACAATTGTTGTTATTCTGTTCATGCTGGTGTGATAGTTAACCAGTATATTAATTCCTTAGTTATGTACACTCTTAGAATGGTGGTTCATTTTATCTACCAGTGATTGGAATTCCCACCTTGTAAGTATTACATTATTATTTGTTGATTGGTACCATTTGTATGCAATCAGAGAAAAGAT
>NC_087170.1:23538994-23546494 GCF_035594125.1 Scylla paramamosain | reverse complement strand
AGACTGAATGATGAAAATGCAAAACTGTGTATGTGTGTGTGTTTTACTTATTTATTTATTTATTATTTTCATTATTTTTTTTACTTGAGCATTTAATGCATTTCTTATACCAGGTTAGTGTTCCCAAATAATACGTACTCACTCTCTCACTCTGTGTGTGTGTGTGTGTGTGTGTGTGTGTGTTATTTACCTCCCACAGGTGCACTATCTGATGTGTCTTGCTGCCAACTATGCCCACATCAAGGATCACGGCAAGCTGATGGAGCTGCAGGAGATGCAGTTCCTTCACGAGTCTGAGATGTCCCACGCTGCCCAAGGACCGATTCTGAAGCTGGGGGAAGGCCACGAACATCACCTTGTGATATGACACGGTGGTACACGTCAGGAAAAGATGAGGATGTGGAGTTACAAAGTTAAAGAAAAGACATGGTGTTGCAAAATGTAGACCAAAGATAAGGATGAAATATAAGGCATGGAATTATAAAACCTAGACCAGTGATAATAGTAACATTAAGGACCAAATATAGGACATGGTATTACAAAATCTAAACAAGAGATAAGGACACATTATTACAGACACACAGAGGCTTCACTCTAAATGCTTCAGTTCTTCATCCTGACTATTTTTTAAATTCAAATGTTTCTCCACTGTTACTTATAATAGTAATCAGGATAGGACAAGAAATAATGGGTTCAAGCATTGCAATTAGATTTAAAAAAAGATGTAAAAAGGAACTGGCTCTCAAAGAGAGTGTTGGATGACTAGAAACAGACTCAGTAATCAGACTGTTAGTGCTGAGTAAATCTATGGATAGGGATGACAGGTGAAAATAGGTAGGTATTATTTATACAAAAGGACTGCCATGTGTAGGCCTGATGGCTCCATTATTTTCATATCTTTTGATGTTGTTATGGGCTGAGTCATTAAGGAGCTTTAGAAGTGGACCAGCACCAAATTTATGGATGAGGATAATAGTGTGAAAAGTAAGTAAGCAACGTTTTTGTACAAGGACCACCAAATGTAAGCCTGATGGCTTCCTGTACCAAACCCTTGTGCTCTTGTGTTTTTATCAATATTAATAGAAATGATGACAACAGCAGTAAAAAGTTAGTTAACAAACTGCTAGGAAAGTTAACAGAGTTGTCAAGGGTGTCACAATGATTCCTGTGATAATTTGATAATGATTCTGTCTGTATTGGAAAAAACACCCTGAGAACCTGGATAATCATCTCTGTGGTCTGTGAAAAGTTGTCACCATGGGGCAGTGAAGCATTTAAGATTATGAACCTCATTAAACCATACTGGGAGATCATCACACTTGCTATTGTTACAGATATACATGCACATCTCTCTCTCTCTCTCTCTCTCTCTCTCTCTCTCTCTCTCTCACGTGTGGTAAACATAACTCTATTTATACATACATATGTATAGACAGACAGACAGACTTTCATGCAGTAAAACCTACAGGTTTTACTGCAAATTTATGTCTTGCCAAAAATATATAAGATAAACAAGCCACATAAGCAGTGTCCTTGTTTTCTGAAGTGAAGGTGGATGCACTGGATACAAAAATAATAATAAATAAATGAGTAAATAAATAAATAAATAAATAAATAAACAAGAATAAAAAAAATACCACTGACTGATATACTAGCTTTGTTCTGTGGTAGTGGTAGTGGTGGTGATGCCCCTAAAGTTGTGGTGTGTGTGTGTGTGTGTGTGTGTGTGTGTGTGTGTGTGTGTGTGTGTGTGTGTGTGTGTGTGTGTGTGTGTGTGTGTCTGGTAATGTCTATTTTTGTGGTAGAGAAAAAAATTTTTTTATTTTGTATTTTGGGAGTTCTTTTTGCTGCATTGCAAGAATATTTATTTAATGATTTAGAATATTTGTGGACTACAATTATTAATGGACTACTGCTGTGGATATTTTTTTGTATTTTAGTTTTTGTTTTAGTTTTGTTTGCTGTAATATGATTGTGTAGTCAATAAATCTATCTATCTATCTATCTATCTATCTGTGTGTGTGTGTGTGTGTGTGTAGGCGTGTGTGTTTTGAGTTCACACTGTCCTCTCATAATGTATTTTTCTATTCTCCTGTGTATTGTCTGCCTATTGAAGCTCCACTCCAAACTGCACTCAGCATACTCATGAGAAGCTTGATATTTGAACAATATTCATGCATCAATTGTTTCTGGTTTGCTTGTTATCATTCATTATTGCTTTTTCATGATCGCTGTTCCTCTGAAGTGTTTTATATTATCTACTTATTTGAACAGCATTATTAGATCTCTCTCTCTCTCTCTCTCTCTCTCTCTAGTTATCTATCTATCTTTATCATCTCTCTCTCTTTCTCCTCTCTAGTAATCTATCTATATATCTTTCCTAGATTTCCCCTCTCTCTATTTTTTTCTCTCTCTAGTAATCTATCTATCTGTGCATCTATCCATCACTGTTTGCCTCACATTCCATCATATTCCAGTGCAGACAGGTACTCCAATACTTCACTACACAACATTACATCCTTTCCCAGTCTTGCCTCCATCCACAGTTTGTCAACATAATGTTGCCAGTTCCTTACAACAATTTTGAGCTTCTGATGTGCCTCATAAACTTTGTAACCATCACTTGTATACATCAGTACCCACTAGCACCATTTCATCTGCCTTGTCCATGAATCTATCTTGCTTCTCTTTAATATACCAGGCCAGCAATATCACACAGAACAGCCCAGACAAGGCACTACAGACTATACACACACACACACACACACACACACACACACACACACACACACACACACACACACACACACACACATTCACAACTCTCAATCCTGTCAGCCCCTGGTGGGGAAGGAATAGCAGTAGTAATGGTAGTCTATCTATCTATTTATCTATGTACCTGGCTAGCTTAAACAAAGTAGCACACACACACACACACACACACACACACACACACACATACACACACACACACACACACACACACACACACACACACACACACACACACACACACCACGTAGTGTAGTGATTAGCATGCTCAGCTCACACTCAAGAAGGCCCGGGTTCAAATCCAAGGTGCAGCAAGCCAAATGGGTGAGCCTCTTAATGTGTAGCCCCTGTTCACCTTGCAGCAAGTAGGTACGGGATGTAACCCGAGGGGTTGTTACCTCGCTGTCCTGGTGTGTGGTGTGTGAGTGGTCTCAGTCCTACCCAAAGATCGGTCACTATAAGCTCTGAGCTCTTTCCATAGGGTAATGGCTGGCTGGGTGACCAGCAGACGACCGTAGGTGAATGACATCATTTATACTTGCAGCCATGTTGGTTCCTGGTGGAGAATAGCAGTAGCGGTAGTCTATCTATATGTCTATCTATCTATATACCTGGCAAGCTCAAGCAAAGCATCACACACACACACACACACACACACACACACACACACCAACCCTGTTGGCCCCTGGTGGAAAGGGACAGCCTTGTGGACCAACCTGCTGCACCCCAGGAGCTTAGACACACCACAGCTAGCCACACACACTTCCATTTTACTCAATTCTTATATATATATATTTCTATCAGTGGAGACATTTTTGCTTTGCTTTCTTATTAAGGTAAACTTTCCCATGGCTAATTCCTTCCTAGATTGTTTTTTTTACATACATTCTTGAAATTATATAAAAATGTTCATACCTCTCTACATGTGTGTGATTCTGTGGATCTATTAATCTATAAATGATTTTAATGCATTGCTCTTTCTGTGTGTGTGTGTGTGTGTGTGTGTGTGTGTGTGTGTGTGTGTGTGTGTGTGTGTGTGTGTGTGTGTGTGTGTTTACCTAGTTGTGGTTTACGGGAGGGGAGTAATCTCATAGTATCCCGTCTCTATATCTATCCAGTTTGGTCTTAAAAAGCATGGACAGTTATGGCATTGACAACGTCTTCACTGAATTCATTCTATTTGTTCGCGCTTCTGTGTGTGTGTGTGTGTGTGTGTGTGTGTGTGTGTGTGTGTGTGTGTGTGTGTGTGTGTGTGTGTGTGTGTGTGTGTTTACTGAAGGCTAACAATAACAAGGGCATAGTTTTCCTATGTGAATTTTGGCGGTGGTGGTGGTCAGCAAATCACAAAAGGGCAAGGCATCTCACTTTCACTTGAGGAGATGAGTGATGTTACTGTTGTTAGGAAGGCTATAATACTTGGTGCAGTATCTTTGTATAAAGCTATGTATGTACCCATGTATGGTATGTATACAGTTTTGTATGTATATGTTAGTACACATGTGGTCCTGAAGGATGTATAGACCTGTAAGTGTTTTCTGCCTGTCCCACACGTAAAGTTTAACAGCAGCAGCAGTAAACAGCAGACCCTCTAACTGCTTACATCAACATTTCCTCTCCCATACAATACACCTCACACCTTCTACAACACCTTAACTCAGTCCTCCCTTGCCTGCTAACTCCACAACTACAACCACTACCACAAACACTACCCTGTACATACCACACCAACAATCCCTGATGCATTAAGTCCCAATACCCACATCCATACATCCAAAACACCTTGACAGAGACTATTGCCAACATTGCACCAATCTTGTATCAGTGTCTGTTCATAATGGGACTGTACCTCTGCCGGTACCTGTATATATGATAACTTGCCATCAACGAATCCCTCCCTCCTTCCCTGGACCATTGATGGACCACAAACTAGAGGCTTATAGTGTGTGTGTGTGTGTGTGTGTGTGTGTGTGTGTGTGTGTGTGTGTGTGTGTGTGTGTGTGTGTGTGTGTGTGTGTGTGTTTGTGTGTGTGTTTGTTTTGTGTGTGTGTGTGTGTGTGTGTATGTTACGACACTGTACACAGTCACTATTAGTGCTGGGCTTTGGCTTGATGACATTTCATCTGGCTTGTGTTTGAACAGTCCAGTAAGGACTGTTTTAGTAGTTCACTAAAATATCTACCTTCACTCTCACTATGATATCTATCACTCTTCATTCCCACCCTCACTAATACTTCACCCCTCACCCTTACTCGTTCACTCTTACTATCACTATAATCATCTATCACCCTCACTACTAACAGCATCATATTTCTCTCCTTTTAGTGTCAATATCAATCATGTTTATTTCATTAAACATTAAATCTTTTGAAAGTAAGGTTTAGTGTCAGAAAAACACTTCTATTTCTCTTCCTTTGAGTGTCACAGTGTTTTTTATATACATGACAGCAAAAACCACACTGAAAACTTATTGGCATTGTTTTCATGATACAAAGGTAAGAGTGTGTTTATAATGTTATCAGTGAGTACAATCTGGCATCAGAACAATGCCTCACCGTTTTTTTCTCTTTTTTTAAGTGTGGTATTCCTTTTTAAATATATGTAAGAGCAATAATCAGGTCACTCTGGCTAGTGGACAAATTTCTGCATGCCAGGGTATGTCTAATATAACACCAATATATTCAGAGGCACAAACACATAATAAGTGACACAAATGTGATAATTTTCAAGGCCTTTGTGTCTCCAATGACAACTTTGTGCATGCCAGGATGTATGAATCATATTCCAAAACAATCCTGTACTGCACCTTCTCTACTTTTAAAAAGGCTCTACTTGAAGCTACACGGGTTTTTAAGGGTATTTTTATGGTTTTAGTGACAGAGTAACGAGATTTCTACATTCTTAACCAGGAAAAACATTCTTGAAAACCAATCTGATTATCTCTGTGGCCTTAGAAGAGTTGGGGTGAGAGAACAAGGCATTCCTGAATATGGGTCTCAATGGTAGCACTCTCTGAGGCAAAAATATGTAAAATGTAACACAACTTTCACCAGAGTCTTCAAAGCCAAAAAAAAGTTTGACTGGAAAGGCATTGTACAGAATGACTACAATGATAATACTACTGTGTGTGGCTGTTCTGTGTTGAGAAGTGCAATATTTTTGTGGTGTCTGTGAGCACAGCACAATAAACTTGTTGTGTTCTGTGATGTTCTGTGACGTGCTGTTTTGTGCTGTCATGTGCCACCACTACTGATGTGATGCCCAGCACCCCTCTTCATTACACTGTGTTCCTGTGCAATGTGCTGTAATGTGTCATTAGTGATGTGAGCACCAGCAGCATCACCATCTGTGACATGGTGTTGTGTGCCGTCACCACTGACGTGACACCCAGCAAGCAACTTTATGTTGAGTTGTGGGCAGCGGGCCCAGCACTGATGTGTACAGCAGCACAGATCCCTTGTGCATGTGCATGTGTGTGTGTGTGTGTGTGTGTGTGTGTCACTGGAGGCTGGAAGGCCAAGCTGGGCTGGGGTGCACAAGACAAGAATAGTTTACCTGGCTGTTTGTTCCTTTACTTGAAGGGTACAGTGTGCCAGCAACAAAGCCACAACATATTCTCAGCAATGAAAGATCAGGTTATTCAGAGTGGGAAATGTTCTAAGCATATTCATATCTTAATGTCCTGTGACTTCTAAGCCATGGCATTAAAAGTATTTCACAACAGAATATTTCCAACTTAGAATGTTCCTCTTTGGCATCCATCTGGCTACTGGTGCTGGTGGTGCCCACACAAAACAGGAAAAATTACTGTAAACACCACCTCAACTTTTTCTCTTATTTCACGGGCCCCCTGCCGCCCCCCACGTGACCCCCGGGTAGTCATGACGCCCCTGCTGTCCCTGGGTACTGAGAAATGCCTTCAATAACAAAGGAAAGCGTAATAACCCCACCATTTGTAAAATCTCAGATGTCTGGCCGAGTCCAAGTGTTCGAGTGAATATGGCGCTAGCTTCGTCTTTATTTTTATTAGTTTTTCGTATTTCCTGCTTGTCTATGTGTGTATTTTTTATTTTGTTGTGTTTTTTGGATGTCCATATTTACTGGGAAATTCCTCTAATAAGGAAAGAAGCGTAATAATCTCATCATTTGTAAGATCTCAAATCCTAGTGTTCGGGTGAATGTGGCTGCTGGCTTCGTATTTATTTTTATTATAGTTTATCGTATTTTCTACACACACACACACACACACACACACACACACACACACACACTAATTTCTATTATTACACATTGGAAAAAAAATAGTAAGAGAGAGAGAGAGAGAGAGAGAGAGAGAGAGAGAGAGAGAGAGAGAGAGAGAGAGAGAGAGAGAGAGAGAGAGAGAGAGATTATTAAGACAACCCAGGTGAAAACATCAATTAATTACAAATATTTACATGTGTTTTTTTTAAGTAAATATTATATCTCATTTTTGTATTCATACATATAAAGGGTTGAACTTTTGATAATATTCTTGTCTGTCTGTCTGTCTGTCTGTCTGGTCTACTCCTTATGACGTCATAGATCACAATGGCTTCCTATTGGTTCCTGGAAATAACGTCACTACCTCCCAGCTCCGTGATTGGTGGAGAGGTAGTGACGTCATTTTTGCAAACTGGGTGACGCTTAAGACAGAGAGAGAGAGAGAGAGAGAGAGAGAGAGAGAGAGAGAGAGAGAGAGAGAGAGAGAGA
>NC_087170.1:23528994-23533994 GCF_035594125.1 Scylla paramamosain | reverse complement strand
GTCAGGCAATCTGTGGCTTCCCTGCGTGAACTGTTTACTTCCTGAAGGGTTGGACGTCTATGAAAAGATGTGGAAAAGTGCAGGATGGTATCATCAGCGTAGGAGTGGATAGGACAAGAAGTTTGGTTTAGAAGGTCATTGATGAATAATGACAAGAGAGAATAAAATGTTCAGAAAGGAAACTTGAGATGAAGTTACAGAGAGAAGGATAGGAGTTGTAGGAGGGTAGTTTGGAAATGAAAGCTTTGTGCCAGACTCTATCAAAAGCTTTTGATATGTCCAAGGTAACAGCAAAAGTTTCACCAAAATCTCTAAAAGAGGATGACCAAGACTCAGTAAGGAAAGCCAGAATATCACCAGTAGAGCGGCCTTGATGGAACCCATACTGGCGATCAGATAGAAGGCTGTGAAGTGATATGAATTTAAGAATCTTCCTGTTAAGGATAGATTAAAAAACTTTTGATAGGCAGGAGATTAAAGTAATAAGATGGTAGTTTGAGGGATTAGAACGGTCACCCTTTTTAGGAACAGGCTGAATGTAGGCAAACTTCCAACAAGAAGGAAAGGCAGATGTTGACAGACAGAGCTGAAAGAGTTTGACTAGGCAAGGTGCAAGCACAGAGGCACAGTTTCGGAGAACAATAGGAGGGACCCCATCAGGTCCATAAGCCTTCCAAGGGTTAGGCCAGTGAGGGCATGGAAAACATCACTGTGAAGAATTTTAATAGGTGGCATGAAGTAGTCAGAGGATGGAGGAGAGGGAGAAACAAACCCTGAATCATCCAAGGTAGAGTTTTTAGCAAAGGTTTGAGCAAAGAGTTCAGCTTTAGAGATAGATGTGATAGCAGTGGTGCCATCTGGTTGAAGTAGAGGAGGGAAAGAAGAAGAAGCAAAGTTATTGGAGATATTTTTGGCTAGATGCCAGAAGTCACGAGGGGAGTTAGATCTTGAAAGGTTTTGACATTTTCTGTTAATGAAGGAGTTTTTGGCTAGTTGGAGAACAGACTTGGCATGGTTCCAGGCAGAAATATAAAGTGCATAAGATTCTGGTGATGGAAGGCTTAAGTACCTTTTGTGGGCCACCTCTCTATCATGTATAGCACGAGAACAAGCTGTGTTAAACCAAGGTTTAGAAGGTTTAGGACGAGAAAAAGAGTGAGGAATGTACGCCTCCATGCCAGACACTATCACCTCTGTTATGCGCTCAGCACACAAAGACGGCTCTCTGACACGGAAGCAGTGGTCATTCCAAGGAAAATCAGCAAAATACCTCCTCAGGTCCCCCCAACTAGCAGAGGCAAAACGCCAGAGGCACCTTCGCTTAGGGGGATCCTGAGGAGGGATTGGAGCGATAGGACAAGATTGAGATTGTGGTCTGAGGAGCCCAACAGAGAAAAAAGGGTGACAGCATAAGCAGAAGGATTAGAGGTCAGGAAAAGTTCAAGAATGTTGGGTGTATCTCCAAGACGGTCAGGAATACGAGTAGGGTGTTGCACCAATTGCTCTAGGTCATGGAGGATAGCAAAGTTGTAGGCTAGTTCACCAGGATGGTCAGTGAAGGGAGAGGAAAGCTAAAGCTGGTGGTGAACATTGAAGTCTCCAAGAATGGAGATCTCTGCAAAAGGGAAGAGGGTCAGAATGTGCTCCACTTTGGAAGTTAAGTAGTCAAAGAATTTCTTATAGTCAGAGGAGTTAGGTGAGAGGTATACAGAGAAGAGAGGCTAGAATGTATGGGTTAGGTCAGTAGAGTGGAGGTCAGGTCAGGTCAGGTCAGGTCAGGTTTGGGTTATGTTAGGTTAAGCTGAGTTTGGCTCTGGTTTGCTGGAAGAGAACACAAGTTAGAATGCTTGTTTGGATAAGAAAGAAAAATGCAAGGAGGAGGAGGAGGAGAAGATAAGAATATTAGAATAGGAAACAGATTGGGAGGAGGAGGAGGAGGAGGAGGAGGAGGAGGAGGAGGAGGAGGAGTGCATCAACAGTTATAAAATGCATATGAGAAGGAATAAGAATACAGTAGTGATATTTAGTTCTCTCTCTCTCTCTCTCTCTCTCTCTCTCTCTCTCTCTCTCTCTCTCTCTCTCTCTCTCTCTCTGGCAGTGGTGTTTCTTGATTGACTGGCATATCTATTGACAATTTCATGCGACACAATTGAGGAGAAACAGATAAAGTTTCTTAGCATCACCATCCCTTTGAAGGAAATCTTTGAGACACAGAAAATAAATAGAAAACACAGAGGGAGGGATGAGAGAAGGAAAATAAGGGAGGAAGGCAGGGAGAGGAAAATAGACAGAGACATTCCTGCTGTTGTCTAACCTCTTTGAAGGAAATCTTAAGAGACGCACAGACACACAGCTCACAGAAGACAGTGCTGGAATAAATGACAGGGAGAGAGAGAGAGAGAGAGAGAGAGAGAGAGAGAGAGAGAGAGAGAGAGAGAGAGAGAGAGAGAGAGAGAGAGAGAGAGAGAGAGAGAGAGAGAGAGAGAGAGAGAGAGAGAGAGAGAGAGAGAGAGAGAGGGGGGGACGAGGAGAGGTAAGGAAAGAGGGTATGAGAGAAATATCAAGAGACAGGTCGGAGAGACACGGGGAATAAACACACAAAGAGAAGAAGAAAAGGTAAAAAAATTCTCAGATACTAACATCAAATATTAACTAACCTAACTCAGTCCACCTATTGATTATAAACAGACATTACAAGTGTTCTTCCTCCGCAGGGCTTCTGTTCCCCCGCACCACTACTGAGGAGGAGAAGCAAGTGTGTTCGGAGGGCAAGAGGAAGCTGTTCTGTGACGATTTTGTCAACAACGGAGAAATGTTGCGTCTCTTCCCTTCTTGTCCTTCTAGTTTCAAGGCTAACTAGTGATAATAGTAACGTTAAGGACCAAATATAGGACTTGGTGTCACAAAATGCACACACAGAGATAAAGACACATTATTACAGACACACAAAGGCTTCACTTAAATGCTTCACTTCCTTATCCTGACTATTTTTTGAGGTGAAATGTTTCCCCACGGTTATAATAGTAATCAGGACAGGACAAGAAATAATGGGTTCAAGCATTGCAGTTAAATTTAAAAAGGAGAGTGATGGATGACTGGAACAGACTCAGTAATCAGTTTGTTAGTGCTGAATAAATCTTTGGATAGGCATGACAGGTGAAAATAGGTAGGTATTATTTTGTACAAAGGACGGCCATGTGTAGGCCTGATGGCTTCCTGATGGCTTCTGAGTCATTAAAGAGCTTTAGAAGGGGATCAGACAGATTTATGGATGAGGATAACAGGTGGAAGTAAGCAGGCACGTCTGGTACAGGGGCCACCAACCCTTGCTTTCTTATGTTTTTATCAATATTAATAGAAATGATGACAATAATAGTAAAAAAGACAGTTAACAAAGTGGTAGGGAGGTTAACAGAGATGTCAAGGGTGTCACAATGATTCCACAGATAATTTGACAATGACTCTCTGTCTTTATTGGAAAAACACCCTTGAGAACCTTGATAATCATTTCTGTGGCCTGTCCAAAGTTGTCACCATGAGGCACTGAAGCATTTAAGATTATAAGCCTCACTAAACCATACTGGGAGATCGTCACACTTGCTACTGTTCCTGATATACATGCACATCTCTCTCTCTCCTAACTATATTTTTTTAGGTAATGCTAATACTACATATCTATCTAATTCTTATACATGTGTGTCCTGCTGGCTAGTGGAACAAACTGAAATACAAACTTTTCACAGTCCAAACAGCCTCCTCGAATGGATTAGATCTGCATTCTGACTGACTGACTGACTGGCTGATTGACTGACTGACTGACTGACTGACTGACTGACTGACTGACTGACTGGCTGGCTGACTGACTGACTGGCTGGTTGACTGACTGACTGACTGACTGACTGACTGACTGACTGACTGACTGACTGACTGACTGACTGACTGACTGACTGACTGACTGGCTGGCTGACTGACTGACTGACTGACTGACTGGCTGGTTGACTGACTGACTGACTGACTGACTGACTGACTGACTGGCTGGCTGGTTGACTGACTGACTGACTGACTGATTGACTGACTGACTGATTGACTGGTTGGTTGGTTGATTGAATGGCTGACTGACTGACTGACTGACTGACTGACTGACTGACTGACTGACTGACTGGCTGGCTGGTTGGTTGAATGGCTAGCTGGCTGAGTGACTGGCTGAGTGACTGGCTGACTGACTGACTGACTGAATGGGTGAAAGATGCTGTAGACTGGAATGAACTGGAAGCTGAGAAGGCTGGAATTAGCTAGAGAGAGGCTGGAATAGGCTGAAAAATGCTGCATAAGACTGGAATGGACTGAAATAGGCTGAGGAGGCTGGAATTAGCAACAAAGACTGAAGAAGGCTGGAAAAAACTGGAATAGACAGGAATATGGTAAAATAGATGCTGGAATAGACTGGAACAGGGTAAGATAAAGGACTGGAATGGGCTGGAATGGCCTGCATTTCCAGATTAGGTATGTGTACACAAACTGGAGTCATGTATTTGATTTGCTCATTGTGTGTGTGTGTGTGTGTGTGTGTGTGTGTGTGTGTGTGTGTGTGTGTGTGTGTGTGTGTGTGTGTGTGTGTGTGTGTGTGTGTGTGTGTGTGTGTGTGTGTGTGTGTGTGTGTGTATACATAGAAAACAGACACATGGATGTAAGATAGTCAGATTTATATATATATATTATAGAGTATATTAATGTGTGTGTGTGTGTGTGTGTGTGTGTGTGTGTGTGTGTGTGTGTGTGTGTGTGTGTGTGTGTGTGTGTGTGTGTGTGTGTACATAGAAAACAGACACATGTATGTAAGATAGTCAGATTTATATATATATATATATATATATATATATATATATATATATATATATATATATATATATATATATATATATATTATAGAGTATATTAATGTGTGTGTGTGTGTGTGTGTGTGTGTGTGTGTGTGTGTGTGTGTGTGTGTGTGTGTGTGT
>NC_087170.1:23521494-23523994 GCF_035594125.1 Scylla paramamosain | reverse complement strand
GAGGAGGAGGAGGAGGAGGAGGAGGAGGAGGAGGAGGAGGAGGAGGAGGAGGAGGAGGAGGAGGAGGAGGACGGGAGAGTGATGGAGGAGGTGGAGGAGGTGGGGGGGTGGAGGGGGAGGAGGCCCAACCCACTGGTGTCCGAAGTGTGGGTGCTCCTACAGGAGGCAGACTGCACAGTGTGAAAAGCCCTTGGCACTGGAGACTGTTTGCCTTCCTATTAATAACTGCATGATGATTTCTTTCCCACCCATTATAAGCAAGTAAAGTGTTGGGTCTGAATGTTCAGGTGATGGTCCATTCTGCCGTGCCAAGACAAAACACCGTATATACGAAATGCCATTTATTCAGGAGAGGGGATTGAAAATTTGAAAAAAGTTTCATACTGTATCTTGCTTACTAGTCATATCTCGTACTTGAAAAACATATCATACGTTGTGCTCTTGCTTATATTTTGAAATGTTACTGTGTTTTAGTCAAAAACATCATATTATTCAAATTATGGGCCAAAAACTGTTTTAACGTAGCATTATTGACTTCAATATTGCCAAATTATTCGGTTACTTTCGGTATTTTCAATTTTCTATCTCCTACACTATGGTGGATAGCCATTTGGCGATGTGCTCAATCGATTCTACGGGTAAAATTACATAAGAAGGGATACAAAACTAAAAGTCGTGAAATTTGTATATTCGGTGTTTTAACTAGGCACGGCAGCATTGTTCCAGTCCAAAAAGTGTAAGGAGCATACAGTGTGATTCTGTGTTGCCTTCCATCCACCTGCACGCCTGCACCTCTCCTCCCACATCTTCCTCCTTTTAGGTTCCTTTTTTGCACTTGGTGCTGTTCTTTTTTTATTTCACTGACTACTTTCATATACAGGACGTGTCAGTGATATCTGATATTTTTCAACATTCCCACATAAAATGCACAAGCCGAAATCAACATCCTTTTATTTTTACTGTTCATATTTACTTAAAAAAAAAATCATTACCTATTTTTAGTTTTATGTTATAATTCAATTAACAAAGCCTTATCATACACCAGTAAGTATGAATATTAATATTAAGGGTTATGTTTTTAATTTTAGATACACTTGTGCAGCAATTCATGCTGTACTTTTCCTGCACATCGATTTCAAATTTAGCTAAGAAACCTCTTTGCCCCACGAAATCGGAGACAATTAAAAATGCTGGCGCTGATAGGTATACACCAGCCTCACTGCCACGTCTCTAATTAACACAAAATGGAGTTAATGAACACACCTAGGCCTAATTAAGACAGGAATTGGAATTAATGAACACAACTAGGCCTAATTAAGATAGGAATTGGAATTAAGGAACACAGCTAGGCCTAATTAAGATATGAATTGGAATTAATGAACACAACTAGGCCTAATTAAGATAGGAATTGGAATTAAGGAACACACCTAGGCCTAATTAAGATATGAATTGGAATTAATGAACACAACTAGGCCTAATTAAGATAGGAATTGGAATTAAGGAACAAACCTAGGCCTAATTAAGACAGGAATTGGAATTAATGAACACACCTAGGCCTAATTAAGACAGGAATTGGAATTAATACACACCTAGGCCTAATTAAGATATAAATTGGAATTAAGGAACACACCTAACCCTAATTAAGACAGGAATTGGAATTAATGAACAAACCTATGCCTAATTAAGACAGGAATTGGAATTAATGAACACACCTAGGCCTAATTAAGACAGGAATTGGAATTAATGAACACAGCTAGGCCTGATTAGCACAGGAAGTAGGAGTAATGAACATAGGCCTAATTAAGACAGGGAGTGCAAATAATGAACATAAGTAGGCCTAATTAAGACAGAAAGTAGGGATAATGCACGCAGGGAGGCCTAATTAAGACAGGGAGAGTGAGTAATGAACACAAGTAGGCCTAACTGGTACAGGAAGTGCAAGTAATGAACACAGGTAGGCCTAATTAGCACAGGGAGTAGCAGTAATGAACACATAGGCCTAATTAACAAAAGGAGTGGGAGTAATAGGCACAGGTAGGCCTAATTAGCACAGGGAGTAGCAGTAATGAACACATAGGCCTAATTAACAAAAGGAGTGGGAGTAATAGGCACAGGTAGGCCTAATTAGCACAGGAAGTAGCAGTAATGAACACATAGGCCTAATTAACAAAAGGAGTGGGAGTAATGAACACAGGTAGGCCTAATTAGCACAGAGAATGGAATAATGAAGACAGGTAGGCCTATTGAACACAGGGCAAGCCTATTTCAGCATTCTCCAGCAAGACACAAAATTGGTGAATTATTTACAATGGAGGTTGAGGGAGGCTTGCAGGGGCCTTACAGGTAGGCCTAATTAAGATGAGCCACAGGTACACAGGCCTAATTAACTCTTCTGGGCACAGGTAGGCCAAGAGTAAATCTGTTTTCTTCACCAACAGGTACACAGTAGGTCTAATTGACTTTTCCAGCATGATATAGGCCTACTTAACTCTCTCTCTCT
>NC_087170.1:23481494-23516494 GCF_035594125.1 Scylla paramamosain | reverse complement strand
CCATTAAACTAGAACCATGAAAACATCCTTGAAAACCCTAGTAACTTCCACTACAGCCATTAAATTAGAACCATGAAAACACCCTTGAAAACCCCAGTAACTTTCACTACAGCCCATTAAACTAGAACCATGAAAAACACCCTTGAAAACACACACACACACACACACTACTACAAACACACAAACAATACTACAAACACGAACAAACACACACACACACACACACACACACCTTCTCTGCCCAGGCCCTTGACACAGCTGAAGGAGAACAGAGCCCTAGGGTTGATCAGCTCCCAAGCCTCGGTCAAACTGGCACCAATGTCCCTCCTTCTGCCCTGTGGTGGGAGAACAAAAGAGCTGAAAGAGTTTGACTAGGCAAGGTGCAAGCACAGAGGCACAGTTTCGGAGAACAATAGGAGGGACCCCATCAGGTCCATAAGCCTTCTGAGGGTTTAGGCCAGCGAGGGCATGGAAAACATCACTGCAAAGAATTTTAATAGGTGGCATGAAGTAGTCAGAGGGTGGAGGAGAGGGAGGAACAAGCCCAGAATTGTCCAAGGTAGAGTTTTTAGCAAAGGTTTGAGCAAAGAGTTCAGCTTTAGAGATAGATGTGATAGCAGTGGTGCCATCTGGTTGAAGCAGAGGAGGGAAAGAAGAAGAAGCAAAGTTATTGGAGATATTTTTGGCTAGATGCCAGAAGTCACGAGGGGAGTTAGATCTTGAAAGGTTTTGACATTTTCTGTTAATGAAGGAGTTTTTGGCTAGTTGGAGAACAGACTTGGCATGGTTCCAGGCAGAAATATAAAGTGCATGAGATTCTGGTGAAGAAAGGCTTAAGTACCTTTTGTGGGCCACCTCTCTATCATGTATAGCACGAGAACAAGCTGTGTTAAACAAAGATCTGGAAGGTTTAGGACGAGAAAAAGAGTGAGGAATGTACGCCTCCATGCCAGACACTATCACCTCTGTTATGCGCTCAGCACACAAAGACGGCTCTCTGACACGGAAGCAGTAGTCATTCCAAGGAAAATCAGCAAAATACCTCCTCAGGTCCCCCCAACTAGCAGAGGCAAAATGCCAGAGGCACCTTCGCTTAGGGGGATCCTGAGGAGGGATTGGAGTGATAGGACGTTGAACCAGGACTCAAAAACATCAAGGGAATCAAAAAATATCCGGCATTAGGAAGTTCAGAAGGGCCCAGAGCTCTGCCACGCTGTTCTGTAAGGGTGTCCCAGTCAGCAGCAGTTGGTTCATGGGGGGTAAGGTGTTCAGGGACCTGTAAGGGAGGGGGACGAGTTAGGTTAGGGTGCATTGCTAACTGGTGAAATGCTCTTTTAAAAGGCTCTACATGAAGTGACAAGGGTTTTTAAGGGTGTTTTTAAGGTTCTAGTGGCAGATTAACAATATTTCTGCATTACTGACAGAAGAAACACCCTTGAGAACCCTGCTACCTGTATTTAAAAGGCTGTAGTTGAAGTTACTGTGGTTTTCAAGAGTGTTTTTTAAGGTTCCAATGACAGATTAACAACATTTCTGCATAACTAACTGGACAAACACCCTTGAGAACCCTGCTACCTGTATTTAAAAGGCTGTAGTTCAAGTTACTGTGCTTTTCAAGGGTGTTTTTAAGGTTCCAGTGACAGATTAACAACATTTCTGCATTACTAACTGGAGAAACACTTTTACAAGGCTCTAATTGAAGTTGTAAGAGTTTTCAAGAGTGTTTTTAAGGTTCTAGTGACAGATTAACAACACAGTCTCTCTCTCTTTCTCTCTCTCTCTCACACCCCTTCAAACTCTCCCACACTCACTTGGTCAGCCTACACTTGTGGTTCTTGAGTCTGTGTCCCTCGTCCACACACAAATATCTCCAGGCGTATTGCTGGAGAGCCCTCATGTCCCTGATGGCCACCTGTAGGGGTTAGGGGCGGGTTAGGTTAGGTTAGGTTAGGTTAGGTTAGGTTAGGCTGAGTTTGGTTAGGTTAGGCTGGACTGAGGTTAGGTTAGGTTAATCTGGGCTAGGTTAGGCTGGGCTGAGTTAAATTAGGTTAAGTTAGGTTAGGTTAGGTTAGGTTAGGTTAGTCTGGGCTAGGCTAGGTTAGGTTAGGTTAGGTTAGGTTAGGTTAAGTTAGGTCAGGTTAGGTTAGGTTAGGTTAGGTTAGGTTAGGTTAAGTTAGGTCAGGTTAGGTTAGTCTGGACAACACAAAGATCAGGGTTAGACTCACTCAGCCATCCAGTTTGGCAGCGTGGGGATAGGGCACACACCAGGAAGGGCCCGGCCACTCCCTGCTCCACCAAATGACACACCAAGGTGATAAACTGAACAGTCTTGCCCAGGCCTATCTCGTCTCCCAGAATTAAGTTGATCCTGTTCTCGTAAAGTGTCTGGAGGGGAGGGGTGATGGGTTAGTGGTGGTGGTGGTGGTGGTGGTGGTGGTTGTAGAGGAGAGGAGAGGAGAGGAGAGGAGAGGAAAGGAGAGGAGAGGAGAGGAGGAGGAGAGGAGGAGGAGAAGGAGAAAGAGCAGCAGTAGTAGTAGTAGTAGTAGTAGTAGTAGTAGTAGTAGTAGTAGTAGTAGTAGTAGTAGTGGTGGTGGTGGTGGTGGTACTGGCAGCCTGAGAGAGAGAGAGAGAGAGAGAGAGAGAGAGAGAGAGAGAGAGAGAGAGAGAGAGAAACAAACCACAACAAACAAAAAAAAGTCAAAAAAATAAAAAAAAAACACATTTAAACCCCCCAAAAAAACCGGCACACTCTTACTCTCTCTCACTCTCTCCCACACCCTCTCACTCCCTCTCACTCTCTCCCACACCCTCTCACTCCCTCCCACACTTACCAGTAACCAAGAAAACCCATCTAGCTGGTAAATTCTCAAGACTCCATTTCTGAAAAGCTTAGGTTGGGCCACTCGTCACCTCCTCCTGTGGCTCCTTCACCCCTTCTGCGTGCCTCTTGACTGTCTGTCGGGGGGAGAAGGGGTGAGTGGGGGTGCAGGTGAGGGGTGAAGGGCTGTAAGGGGTGTTTTGTGGGTGTTTTGGGGTGTTTTGTGGGTGTTTTGGTGTGTGTGTGTGTGTGTGTGTGTGTGTGTGTGTGTGCTGTGAAATACAAAATTATTTCCTTATATTAAATTAGAGAGAGAGAGAGAGAGAGAGAGAGAGAGAGAGAGAGAGAGAGAGAGAGAGAGAGAGAGAGAGAGAGAGAGAGAGAGAATGTATAAAAATAAATAAAAAAAATTGAGAAAAACAAACAAACAAACAAACAAACAAACAAACAAATACTTACATCTTCATCAATAACATCAGTAATTTGATAGGAAGAATTATCCTTCCTCCTCCTCCTCCTCCTCCTCCTCCTCCTCCTCCTCTTCCCACTTGCAGTTGATTGTGATTCTTGAGAGGACCCTGAGAGAGAGAGAGAGAGAGAGAGAGAGAGAGAGAGAGAGAGAGAGAGAGAGAGAGAGAGAGAGAGAGAGAGAGAGAGATAGGAGTTATTATTCAAGTGTTAGGTTAAGTTAGGTTTGAGTGTGTCAGGTGAGGTCATGACAGGTCAACCCTTAAACTCACCATCTGACAGTTAGGTGACCTTTCCCTCTGTCCCCTCTCTCTTTCTGGCAGTGGTGGTGGTGGCGGTGGTCGGGGGGTCACAGGAGAGGGCGGCCTGCTGTGGGGTCAGCTGCTGCGTGACCACTGCCATCTGCAACATCGGACAGGTCATTACGGTGTGACCTAAGCTGACCTAACCTAACACACAGGGGAGGTTACACTTGTTACACTTGTTACCCCTCTCCTCCTCCCCTCCCTCCCATCTTGATATACATAGGCCTACTGCAACAGCACCCAGGCCTATGAAAAGTGGAGAGGTGAGATGAACACAAAAATCTGTGGAAAGTGCCCATGCATTCCGTTTTCTGTGGTGCTAAACAAGAAATAAATAAATGAGTTAGAATAGGCTGATTAACTCAACATAGGCTCAATGGCGGCTCGTGACTGTTACTGATGGGGGGGGCTGTCTCACATTCACACAAATAAAATATTAAATGCTTTTATTGTTATTGTTTAACATACCATTGATTGATAGATTATAAAGATAAACAGATAATTAATTAATTCTTTAGGTCTTATCCTAACAGTAAATGCTTGACTTCCTTAGTGGTGGCTTAGGCTATTTGAAAAGGAAGTCCATTCTCCTGTTCCTGTTTTGTGCTAACAGATCAATAACTTTTTCATTTAAACCTGGCATATTATTCATAGAAATCTTCTCTATTGAAATCATGGCAAGTGCATTTAGCCTCTCCATCCCTCACAAACTGAAAAACACCATCGAAAATAAGACCGACGCAAGAACACTCACTTAGCCACAACAACGGCCGGGACAAGACTGCGCTGGATGCAGTCCACACTCGCCATTATGCCCGGGGCCGGGAAGCCTCTCCCCGTTTCTCCCCGTTTTCGTATCATTAAATAGTAAATAATTTCCGTACTTCCTCACTGTTTCTCCCCGTTTTCGTATCATTAAATAGTAAATAATTTCCGTACTTCCTCACTGTTTTGCAATATTTTTTTTCTATATAAACATATGAGAACTGGTGTTTTCATGTGAATGATAGTCAAACATAAATAAATCAACATTATTTTCGTGAATCCTATAAATCCACTGGGGGGGCTGCAGTCTCGCAGTCCCTATTGACGAGCCGCCACTGTCAGGAAGCATTTCAGGTGTGTAAAGAAGGCATTGGGGGCAGATGTGTGTGTGCAGATTTGGGAGAGTGTGAAACTCCAATAAAATCATAGAAAACGAGTTAACCAATATCTTCACTCCTTCATCTCCTATTCTGTCCACCTCCCCAATGTAAGAGTCAACCAGTATATTCACTCTTTCACCACTATTCTATCCACCTCCCCAATGCAAGAGTCAACCAGTATATTCACTCACCACTATTCTGTCCACCTCCCCAATGCAAGAGTGAACCAGTATATTCACTCTTTCACCACTATTCTGTCCACCTCCCCAATGCAAGAGTCAAGCAGTATATTCAGTGTTTCACCATCTATTCCATCCACCTCCCTAATCAGTGTGTATCTGCCTGTGGTACGTAAGCATGTACAAAGGAATATTTCTAAGATAAGGGTGTAGTAGGCTAACCTAACACACACACACACAACAATTGGTTCTACTTCAAATTAATTTACTGTCTAACAATGTGTCTGTGATATATATGCACTGCTAAGAGATTGTATATAGACTATGCTAACCTAACCTAACACACATACAATAAAATAAACAAATGTCATATGATACATTTTTTTATTTACAGATAAAGTATATTTACAACACTACACAATGAAAAACATGAATACGATGGCTCAATCTATATAGATGTGAACTCTTGAAACAAAACATCATAATATTTCCTGCACAAATTAAAAGAGTAATGCATAACATAATAATAATAATAATAATAATAATAATAATAATAATAATAATAATAATAATAATAATAATAAGCTTAGCATGAGGAATGACAATGATTATAATTCAACCAGCATTGGCATATTTTATGATGAAATGTTATTACACTGTCAGTGTTTCTATCTCAAAAGAGGAGTATTACACACCAATACCACTAAATCATTAACTAAACAAATAGTAAATAAAATAAAACAATATAAACAAATAAACAAGAAAATAACAATAAATCTAACTGTATGCCAGGCAGGATAAATAAATAACACAAAAATAAACAACAAAATAAGAAAAACATAAAAAAATAAATAAATAAAAAAAATAAATAAATAAAACTACCCATCTATATATGAGTCCAGCAATCCCAAACACAGGACAGCCAAAATAATAATAAAAAGAACCATAATATTGCTACTTTCAAATAAAAAATAAATAAATAAAATAAACAAATAAACAAATAAATAATAAATAAATAACAACAGCAAATCTACCTATTTACACACAGGGCTGCTTCAACAACAATACGACCACACAAGACCCTTAAAAGCACGGAAGGATTGTACCAGTATTGCCAAGACTAGCTATGAACCCCTTGTGACATCAACAGTATAGGTGCCTCTAATGTACTGCAACTTTTCAATGCCCCCTTTGGTAAACTTTTAAAAATATTCACCCTACAAGATTTAAACCTACAGCATAATTCACACGAGAAGTTGTCATGTTAGATTTTTGTAGGGAGGAAGTTATATTAGAAGTGTAAATGTAGATAATCAATTACAATGTTAAGTGACTTTATTGCCGTTGTTTATATTAGATGTCTCAGGTTATTTAAAATTGTTTATGAGTGAAATTAATGTAGAAATGCTGGCCCATCCCTAGTGTGTGTGTGTGTGTGTGTGTGTGTCCAGCTGTATCTAGAATAGCATCACTCATTACTTCACAATACATTCCCCTGCCTCTCCCCCCAAAGACACATCATCTTAACATTATTTACACTCATAATACTACTAATTAAACACACACACACACACACACACACACACACACACACACACGCAAGAGGAATGTTCAATCAAGTGGAGGAAGAGGAAGAGGAGGAGCAGGAGGAGAAGGAAGAGGTAGAAATAAATGAAGGATAAAAAAGAATGATACAGTAGAGTCCCTCTTATCCGGCATCAACGGGACCGCCGACATGCTGGATACTTGAATATTGCCTCTGCTGGCTTGTCTATTGCATTCCTCACCGGCGCCTCACTGCGTGATTCCTCTGTGCCGGGCGAGAACACGGAGGACACAGGAGGCCACGTCCCTGTGTGGGGGAACAAGAGGCATTAGGGTATAGTAGTGTGTGGTTAGGTTAGAGAGTTATCTCTAAATGTGGTGAAAAACAGAGAACGCAGATGAGCAGGAAAATGGAAGAGAAGAGGGAAAGGAAGAAAAGAGAAGAGATGAAAAGACAAAGGAGAAAAGACAGAAAACAGAATTATAAACACAATTTTTGCCATCACATTTAAAAATCTCTCTCTTGAGCGCTCCTTCAAAAAAATACACTTGCTAAGAAGCTTTCACAAATATCCATGTATCAACTGGTGTCAAGGTACTGCTCACCACAGCCAATGAACATCAATACAGAACACACTCCAGCACCAGCAAGTCACGCACCTCCAGGGACGCCACCACTGATCACATCCAGGGGGTCTATCACTTTGCCCCAGGACTATGACGTCTTGTGGCCGCCACCATCACACGGGAGGCCATGCAGCACCACAGTCTGGGGAGGGATGGTCACATAACACAGGTGATATAACACAGGCAATACTGGTAACAATATCAAGTTACATAAGAGGAAGGAGAGGTAACACACAGGTAGTCAATTCTTTCAGTCTTTCACCATCTATAACCATTACTAGCCTTCTGAAATCTGCCTCTTTTTATCAAACAATTAGTAATGCTAGAGTTTACAGTATTAACAGATATTTTAGTTATATACCAATGGAAATATGGACTAATTACACACCTACAATTAATTACCAGAGTTTGTGATAACACTAACACAAAGGAACAAAAACAAGATCAATAACAGAGAACAGGACCAGGAGAGCAAGACCCACATGGCCTCACCTCAAAGGGAAGCCTCTCCGTCAAGTTGAGTCCCAGCATGACCACCTGAACCACCCACAAGAGGATGCCGTTACCCGTCTTCAAGGTCGTTGGGTAGATGCGAGCAAGGTCAGGCGTGGTCTCTCTCCTCCCCTGACCCGCCCAGCCCAGCGAGGCAAAGGGAAGCAGGCCAGAGGAGAACCAGGTGTCCAGAACATCTTCCTCCTGCTGGGTTGACAGCATTAACCATATAACAAATCTTAGACCTTATACTGCAATTCAGCATATTGTTTTTTAATAATCACAAACCATTCTGAGACATTTGTTCTACTGCCATCTCAAAACATTTTACTGCCTTGATGTTGAAAAATTGACTAAATCCTTTTCTTGTAGATGCTTGTAAATATTTTGTGGAATGGATTCAGGGATGTGAATTGCAGTAAGTCACAGTGAAAGGATTAGAATACAACAGGTTTTCTCTGGAACTCCCAGACTGCTTCTGTATTTCCCTCTTCCTCTGACTTTAACTCTTTCAAGAAGGAGGTTTCAAGACACTTATCCTCTAATTTTGGATGATCCTATTTTCACCTTTCTTTAGGGACTGGCACCTCAGTGAATCCTTCTCCCCCTTTTTTTTTTCCTTTTTGTTACCCTAGGTCAGTGTCTCTACTTCAGGTTATATGATGATCTAATATAAAAGCTGGACACAATATTAACTATGAAGACTAGTACACAGATGAACATGGTGAACACTTGACAAGGTCCTCCTATGAGCTACATTCATTGACATCATCCTCTAAAGATTTATTTTTGGACTTAGCAGAATCACACCCAAGCTCCACCACCACCAGTCACAGGTTTCATCACAGCCATCTGCTCCCTTCTGCACTGCTTGCCGCAACACTTCTGGCGCTGCATAGTGAAGAGTGAAGCACGGTGTCTTCGTGCTGCCATCCTTTTCCTTGTCGGGCATCATCAAACGTGCCAACCCAAAATCAGAATCTTAATAACTGAATCTTCAGAAGAATCATTGAACAAGAGATTCCGTGAAAAGACATTTAGATTAGAATGGCCTCGGAGAAGGATAATATCTCAATGGAATAAATTCATGGTTTATAAAGGCCATACAAATTATGGAGATCAATAATATTCCATGCAATAAATTCTTTAAAATAAACTGATGGAAAATCAATGCAAAATTTTCTTTTTTTCACCTTTCCTTTCTTCTCTTTTCTGTCTGTCCTCAACACCAACCACTTTTCTATTTTTATTCCCTCCCATTCCATTAATTCCCAACATATTCCCTCTCCCTCTCCTAACTCTTCACCCGTGTCTGGCTTCAGGTCTCCATGAACGATGCCTCTTCTGTGCTTGTAGTGAACTGCTGACACCAGGTTCCTCACGATGACTGAAGCCTGAGCCTCTGTGAACCTCTCGTGTTTCCTGATCCTCTGAAGCAGCCAGCTCTCCACCTCCAAGGAGCTCCATCACAATGTAGGTGTGTGCCTGTGAAACCAACATGAATTAGATACAGGCATACAATGATTAAATGCAAGGAAAAGAAAATAATATGATCTTGAGCTAATTGTTACTTAAATTATTTTGTGTAATATCAATGACATATCCAAAAGAAAGAGTGAGTGAAGCTGAAAGTAGTGATAGGTGAGGAAAGCTACTTGGATGGTAGTACTTGGATGGGGTAGAGAAGTGTGTGTTAAAGACATCATGCAGTTGAACAAGCAACAAGGAAAGGTCTAGATAAGGAGGATGGAGGTTCTTCTGGTGTGGCCACCTCCTCAGGGGATGCTCCCACAGAGAGTGAGGCAACACAGAGATAGGTAGATGGAGAGAATGAATGTCAATGACTGTTAAAAGATAGTAGAGGAAGAAGAGTGGTCTGATGAAATTAGTGTATTCAAGCAGGAATCACTCGAGTGCAACAGTGTTTATCCATAACTGAGAGTGGTAGGTATTACATAGTGCTCAATAAACAAATTCCACCACAAAACCAAACCAAACCACATCAATTTTTTTTCTTTCTAAATGTATCTAAAACTTGCATCAATATAAACCACTTGGTCATTAGATCACAACCACTACTACTAAAGACACAACATGACTTCAAGGTAATCTTTCAAAGAAAAATATGAAAGGATGGTATTTCTACCTCCATTCCTGTTTCTCATTTACAGACTGGTAAGCAAAGGATGAAGGAAAGTCAATAAAAGAACAGGTATAGAGAGAGGATGACCACCTTAGTTCAGATCACCCATGTTGCAGCTAAATTTGTACTGTACGAGTGAGCAGCCTCAACACAAACCTTAAAAAATACACGGTCCTTAATCTCTAGTGCGTCCCGTGGCCCTCCCCCTAACCGCTGGTGAGGGTCTTTCACGAGGAGTCTTGAAATTAAGTCTCTGACCTCTGGCGATACACCACTGGGCAACGGTGGCTGTGTTTTCAGGATTCGTCTGTTGTGAAAATAGAAAACATTCCATTAGAACTTGCAATCTAGTTAAATAAAACAAAATAAGTAAAAAATAATAATGTTCACATAGAGCATATCTAGCCTGATATTTAATGAACTAGCACATCCCATACCTTTATCTTTCAACCAAAAGAAAGCTCAGTGAAGAACTCTTACCTTGAAATCTCCTGCTGGTTATTCTTTTCCACCTTCCACCGTGATAGGCGAGGCTCCAGTTAACAGTTCATATGTTAACACTCCCACACTCCACCAGTCCACAGCCTGATCGTGGCCGTGAGCTCCTCCCTGCACCACCTCGGGGGCCACGTACTCAATTGTGCCACAGAAGGAGTATGCTCTGTGTTCCGTTTCATGAGAGAGGAAGTCCTTGCTGAGGCCAAAGTCTGTCAATACTATGTGGCCATCCGAGTCCAGGAGGATGTTTTCAAGCTTGATGTCTCGATAGATGATACCAAGCTGCAATGAATCACAGTCGTTAAACAAATGCAAAGAACAAAACAGAAAACCTTCACTTAAAACGGAGTTGCGTATTCTGTAATTGCTATTGAGAATACTCTTAACCTGCTGTAAGTCTGAGTGATAAAAATGCAACACTCTGCCTGTGTGTGTGTGTGTGTGTGTGTGTGTGTGTGTGTGTGTGTGTGTGTGTGTGTGTGTGTGTGTGTGTGTGTGCGTGTGTGTGTGTGTGTGTGTGTGTGTGTGTGTGTGTGTGTGTGTGTGTGTGTGTGTGTGTGTCTGAAATTTTTTTTATCTGAAGATTAAACTTTGTATGCTCCCAAAATAGCTTACCAATTTTTTTTTTTTTCCTGAATTTGTTATAGCAGGTTAGAGTCTTCCCAATGGTACATAATGTGAGGTACTCAATGTGGCTTACTTTGTGCAGATGGTCAAGGGCAAGGATGACTTCAACGTAGAGACGGACTTCATCCTCGTGGAACCTTTCTCTCTGGTAAAGGTGAGTGAACGGTTCTCCTCCTCTGATGTAGTCTGAACGGCAACACAAAAAATAAACAATAAATTCGAAGTGCAACACAGAAAGATATATATAAAAAAAAAAAAAAGGAATAACAAAAAAAAATGAACATTGATTTAAATGCACAATTAAAGTTTCCTTCCCTCCTTGAATGAGAAACTGAGCTGAATATGAGGTAATTTGACCATGGGAGAGGGAAAATACACACACACACACACACAAATGGTAACACTAACCAAGGATAAGGTGGAGTTTAGCATCAGTTTGGAAGGCACAGTGAAGGGTGACCAGGAAGGGACTCTGCCGCACTGCCTCCAACACCTGCCTCTCTGTCTTGGTGTGCTCAGTTGTCTTCTTCTTCTTCTTCTGTACGATGGTCGCTTTCTTCAGAACCTCCGCGGCACACAACTTCCCTGCGTCCTTCCCCGATGCCTTCCGCACCAGAAGGACTCTGCCGTAAGCTGTGAGGAGAGAAAAGTCTTGACTCAACAAAACAAATGGGGAATGGCTGTACACCACCTGCCTCTGTCTCATGAACACAACAACATCTGAACGTAATAAAATAAGGGAAGCTGCAAGAAGCCATCGGGCCTACACGTGGATGTCCCTGTGAGTCAGCCTTTCTTCTGGTGGTGAGTGGAGACCTCTTACAGTATATTACAAAGCACAATATATCTATCTATCTATCTATCTAACTGTCTATCTAAGGCCCCTATTCTGAAACACTTGTGCAATGCATCTCTACTACTTTCAAAAGGGTCTACTTAAAGTGACATCCCAAAACACATCAAAATATTACAAAAACATCCAAAAACACTTTAAAACACACAAAAACTCACAAAACATCTCCACAACACCACAAAACACTCCAAAACACACCCTAACCACCACAAAACACTTCACAACACCAAAGACACACCAAAAACAGCCCAAAACAGCCCAAAACACACCAAAAACAGCCCAAAAAACAGCCCAAACAGCCCAAAACACACCAAAAACAGCCCAAAACCCCAAAACACAAAAAACAGCCCAAAACCCCAAAACACACAAAAAACAGCCCAAAACCCCAAAACACACAAAAAACAGCCCAAAACCCCAAAACACACCAAAAACACACCAAAAACAGCCCAAAACACACCAAAAACAGCCCAAAACCCCAAAACACACAAAACAGCCCAAAACACACCAAAACACTTCCAGACCCCTAAACACCACCCCTTTCTTCCTTCACACACACACACACACACACACACACACACACACACACACACTCCCTCACAACACAAAGGAACAATTTATAGACAATGAGTAAATTTTTATTATTATTATTATTATTATTTCGTCATGAATAACAGCAGAGTAGTTTATGAACAGAATCAATACAAACTTAACCTAACCTAACTGAATTAATATAAACTGAATGAATATAAACCTAACCTGATGGAAATAAATAAATAAATACAAATAAAATCTGCAGCCTGCCTCACCTTCCTTGCCTGGCGTCTTCATTATGTTGGTACACATTTCCCTGGTGGCACACGCTGCTAGCCGCCCCTTGGCCACGCCCCTCGCCACCTCACGCATGTACAGACCCACTGCCCCTCGAAAAAGCAACAAATTCACTCCTATATCAAGTCTGACTCGTGTTTGTTTACATTTCTCTGGGTCTCGATCTGGGCTCAGGCCTGCAGGATGAGAGAATAATAGAAAACGAGAGATTTTCAGGCAAGACTAGTATAAGTTAATGCCCTATTATAAAATACCTTGATACAATACTACTACTACTACTACTACTACTACTACTACTACTAATAATAATAATAATGAAAAACACACAAAAGTGAACACCCACAATGCACATGATTCCAAGATCACTACTGCGCGCGCACACACACACACACACACACACACACACTGAACATTACTTATTTACTTGAGCATTTCCTTGGTCATCGTTTTTATGAGTTTCTGTTAGTCGTTCTGTTTGTGGTACATCTGTAGTTAGGCAACCACCCTCAATTATTGTCACTGTGTTCTCCAAATACTGGTTGTAAGATGCAGCAGTGACATAATTATGTCATATAAGAAAACAAATTTATGACCCAGACATCCCCACACTTGCATGTAGTAGCTTAACACATCACCACACATGTTATAACACCCCTGACACGCTTCTACTATCACAGTCCCCCCTAAAACACACCATTATCTTTTATTTTACCTCAAGCACATCACTTCTACCCTCAAAGACCCAATGGTTATCTGCAACATGCCTTTAACATAACCGAAACACCTCAAAAGTAACTGCAATCACACTAAAACACCTTAAATATACCCACAACAATCGTAAACACACAAAAACATCGTAAACACATCGAAAGTGCACCAAAATATCCCCAAACACAGTTAAAACACTCCAAAACTCACCCAAATTGACTTAAAACGCATCTAAAACACACTGTATCTACACAAAACACACTCAAACTCATCTTTAACAACCCAAAACACACTTAAAACTCCCCAAAACACTGCAAACGGCCCAAAACACACTTAAAACACCCTAAAACACACCCAGACTGACCTAAAATACCCACAAGGCATCCAACTCAACGGTATCCACACAAAACACACTCAAACTCATCCATAACATCCGAAAATACTTTAAACATCACAAAACATTAAATAAAGTCCAAAACACACTTAAATCACTCCTAGACAAACCTAAGACACCCCAAAACACACCAGGAACGCTAAATATTGACTCAAACAACACCACATCCCACCAACACACATTTCAACACCGTTAAACACATCCAGACACACTCCAACACCCCCTTAACACCTCCAGACACTTCAACACCACTTTAACACACCAAATACACTGAAAGCACTGTCAGGGAAGACAAATATTACAAAGACAGACAGGGCAGCAGGGAAAATTAAGCTAAATATTGTTTTCTTGTCATTTTTCTGTTTTACCACCTCCTTTATTCCTTCTCCCTTCCTCTTCCTCCTCTATTTCTCTAATTTTCTTCTTCATTCTACTCTTATCTACATGTCTGAGTTTAGAAACACGTGGAAACACCAAGAAAACACTGCAAAGTACGATAATTATTACCGAGAGACAGGGTAGCCGATGAAGGTCCCGGATTCATAATGGCGGCTGTGACGTCACGGCTAATTTACGTACCCTAACGGATTTCATTTCGAAATTGACCCCTCGAAAAAATGGAGCTAGGCTGGAATGCCTTATATATTCTGACTTGATAAATAATTTGAAAAATATCCGCAATATTATAACAGCTCCAGCTTGAGTAGTATTTAAAAAATATCCAAATGAAATATGGAAAGAAGTGTTGAAATATTCGGCACCATTTAAATCATTGAAAAGTCCACAACATTTTAATTTTTAGGAACGTAAAAAATTTTAAAAAATCTGAACTATCATCTTACACCATCAAAAGTTACCTGGAACAAGAATAAACAAATAAAACCGAAATTGTGTAAAAAACAAGTGTTGGAACCTAATTACGATTAAAAACCACTGAAAAGTCCACCTATTTTGACTCAACAACAAGATAAAACACTTTAAAACATACAAACTGTTTTTTCAAGCAATGAAAAGTTAGATACAAGCTGAAATAGAGAGACAATAACACAAAAAGTGTTATAATCACAACTTTTAACAGGACCACAAATCATTTTTAAAGTCCACTTATTCCTCTCAACAGGAACGAAAAAACACTTTAAAAATTATAAGCAATATTTAGAAATACAAAAGACGTAATTAGAGCGTGAAATAAAAAACCAAGTTTGTCAAAATGCTGTTAAAAAAACACCCCACATTTTCCTCAATCAACACAAAATTGAAGACAGCTCAACACAAGCAACCAAAACACTTCTAAAGCAAATAATTATTTTTATAAACCATAAAAACATGCCATACGAGCAAAATAAAGAAGTTTAGAAAAATACAAAAAAAAAAAAAAATATTGGAACCCCAGGTTGAAACGTTGGGGGAGGTGGCCAGGCATCATGGCGGCCCTTGCCAGTGGAAGGAATGGGCGCTATTTTGTCTGTTATTCTTCCATCGTAACTAAATGAGGCAATGGCGGATATATCTAGCTAGTGGATATGAAAGCCTAGTCATGTGGCTCCACTTAGTGACGTGTTAGGCTTACAATAAGTGACAAATGAAGCAGATATTGGCGGATATATGGGGAAGGCTGCCTCCACCTCAGCTGATAACATTAGGCAAGTGGATTTTTTCTACGTTTTTCTAATTCTAATGATTAACGTTTTTCTAATTCTAATGATCAACAGAGAATTACCAGCCTTTCTCTGTGTGTCAAAGAGAGCCCACCTGCATGTACTGAATATATGTTTTTAATTAGTCTTTTGTGATTAATCTTTTTAATATATCTGCGCCAATGTAAACTAGTATGTGCTTAGAAGGCTTACCAATGTGTGGTTTGTGGTGGGTTTGGTGCTACTCCAAGGGAACACGTGCTGGAAAAGTCTGGGAACCACTGATATACAAATAACTGAGCGTATTTCAATTCACATAAGTCTCCCATAAAAATTATAATCTGACCTCCGTTTTCTCTCACGAACGTAAACATTATTTATTTATTTTTCTCGTTTCTCTCTCTCTCTCTCTCTCTCTCTCTCTCTCTCTCTCTCTCTCTCTCTCTCTCTCTCTCTCTCTCTGCGGTCTTTTCAACATTTAGTTTATTCTTTGCCTAGAAGTTTATACATAACATTTACATAAGAAGTAAGTAGCAGAAGTAAATGGTCTCCGACGCATAGGAAATTAGTAACAAAATGGTGTTACTGGAGACAGAAGCGTAGACATAACTTAATAATAATATATTACAAGAAAGAGAACTACACGATTAAGACCAAAGAAAACATCACAGTACTTGTAAAAAAATACGCTGAATTTAATAATGCACAGTAAAATAGTAACAGAACAGTGATAGTGAAGATAGAAGAAAAGTATTTGCCCTAGCGGTCTCTTAGTGTATACAAGAACTGTGATGGCGGACAGAAGGGTTCGGTGTCTTCCCTTCCCTTCATTTACACTCAGCCTTCCTCTTCTTCCTCCTCCTCCTCCTCCCCCTGACAGATTAACAACATTTCTGCATTACTGACAGGAGAAACACTTTTAAAAGGCTGTAGTTGAAGTGATGCAGGTTTTCAAGGGTGTTTTTACAGTTGCAGTGACCGATTAACAACATATCTGCATTACTGACAGGAGAAACACTTTTAAAGGGTGTAGTTGAAGTGACATGGGTTTTCAAGGGTGTTTTTACAGTTGCAGTGACAGATTAACAACATTTCTGCATTACTGACAGGAGAAACACGTTTTTAAAAGGCTCTAGTTGAAGTGACAAGGGTTTTCAAGGGTGTTTTTAAGGTTCCAGTGACAGATTAACAACATATCTGCATTACTGACAGGAGAAACACTTTTAAAGGGTGTAGTTGAAGTGACATGGGTTTTCAAGGGTGTTTTTACAGTTGCAGTGACAGATTAACAACATTTCTGCATTACTGACAGGAGAAACACGCTTTTAAAAGGCTGTAGTTGAAGTGATGCAGGTTTTCAAGGGTGTTTTTAAGGTTTCAGTGACAAATTAACTACATTTTTGCATTACTGACAGCAGAAACACTCTTTTAAAAGGCTCTAGTTGAAGTGATATGGGTTTTCAAGGGTGTTTTTACAGTTCCAGTGACAGATTAACATTTCTGCATTACTGACAGGAAAAACACTCTTTTAAAAGGCTGTAGTTGAAGTGACAAGGGTTTGCAAGGGTGTTTTTACAGTTACAGTGACAGATTAACAACATTTCTACATTACTGACATGAGAAACACTTTTAAAAGGCTGTAGTTGAAGTGACAAGGGTTTGCAAGGGTGTTTTTACAGTTACAGTGACAGATTAACAACATTTCTGCATTTTACTACGTTTTATCATCTTGCCAATAAATAGTAGCAGCAGCAGCAGCAGCAGCAGGTTGGTGTGGCAACCCAAGAAAATTTGAATTACGCCAGCATAGATTTGCTTTATTAGTTATGGTTGACCTGTACTTTGGTACACTACTGTAATCTAATTATGTCATGAAATTAGAACACAGTTTTAAGCACTGATGAAATGATTTTTTTGTGTGTCTTATGGCAAAAAGTTCAATTTTTCAGCCCAACCAATGTTGCAGTTTAAGATAAGATAGGCTGTCTTAAACTCCCATCAGTTGTTGAAGTATATATTTAAAGTTATTTTTCTTGTTGACGCAGATAGTAATTGAGGAACACAACACACTGCGTGGAGAGAACCAGGGTGTGGAGTACCCAAAGCTCTCACAGTCCATGGTAGTAGACTCACCCTGCATGTGGAGATCTCCCCAAATGCACATTTGTTATTCCAGAGCTGCAGGACAGAGTACTTGAGGCCATTGGTGAACAGAAAGCTGAGGTTGAACAAAGGTAGTAATCACAGAGTAAAGATTACACTGACATTTGGGACATTGACATTGTTTGTTACCAGTATTATATGGATTCCTTTTATTTCAGCCAAGAATTGATAGCTGCCCAAGGTGTAAGCAACATTCACAATGATGAGGTCATTATGACGTGTGCAATGCGTCCACTGGTCTTGGCCTTCCTGACCAAGGCAGCCAAACAAAGGAAATCCCACGTCATTGTTGCCGAACGTGCCCCTGAACGTGACGCGAGGTGTTTTGTGCGTCTCTTTGACGACGTCATCGTGTCTGACGTGCAAAGTGCCTAACACAGGGACTGCCACATGTACGGGTGATGGCTTCTTGCAGCTTCCTTTATTTTCTTATGTTCTTATGTTCTCAATACATCTTTTACTTGTGCAGGGTCACCCAATGGCAAAAGCTTTATGTACTGCTGGAATTCAGACAACATTAATTCAAGACTCTGCAGTGTTCCCCATCATGTCATGTGTCAACAAGGTCGTCGCTGGTGCCAAGACAGCGGTGAGCAGCGGAGGCATTGAGACCTTTGTTGCTGCGGCCTCTCTTGCCTCACCACCAAAGTTTTATTCTGTTCCAGTAAGTTTTATTTGTTAGTCATTATCCTGATACCTCTTTCAGTGGGGCAGTATTTGATACATATTTACTGTTGCAAATTGAAAAGGGAAGGTATCACAAAAGTACATACCATTTTATTCTCACAGAAATTCTTGATTCCAGTTTTTGATACATTCCTTTTCCACGTGTTTATTTCATGTAGGTGGATATACATTCCTCCTCTTGAGTGTTGGACGGTCCTTTCTCAAACCTCAACCTGTCTCGTGTGGAGCTAGACACTGTCAGGTCAGTACCTCTATAATATTGAAAATCATGGCATGAATTGTGCATTTTGCTTCTTGTCACAAATCTTCATTTTCAGGTGTATGTGTGCACTCCCACATACAAATTTAGCTTGATGGGCTGTGAAGAAATAAGCCACCAAACCACCACTTATATTACCCCACAGGGAACAAAGTTTTCGCCGTCTGTAAATACTGGGCTGACGAGGGCACCTGCTTCACATGCACTGTGCGGTGAGAGAGAGAGAGAGAGAGAGAGAGAGAGAGAGAGAGAGAGAGAGAGAGAGAGAGAGAGAGAGAGAGAGAGAGAGAGAGAGAAAGGGAGATGACAGGGGATATGACAAGGGTGACTAAGAGGGGGTCTGGTGGGGATCTTCAAGTGGCACAGGGGACATGACAAGGGTGACTAAGAGGGAGTTAGAGAGTATATATTTAAAGAGAGAGAGGAACCAAGAGAGAGAGAGAGGGGGGGGGTCAAGAGAGAGAGAGAGAGAGAGAGAGAATATAACCTAACCTAACCTAACAGGGAAAGCTGGAAGATGGCACAGAATTCGACAGCAGTTACCCTCGAGGACAACCCCTGCCTGACCTTCACGCTGGGGTCAGGTCAGGTCATCCGAGGCTGGGACCAGGAGCTAATTGGGTGAGTAGTGGCAGTAGTGGCAGTGGTGGTGGTGGTGGCAGTGGTGGTGGTGTATATTAGAGAGAGAGATATTATGATGTTCTTTTCCTATATATCTATCTCTATTTGGCCTTCCTTTGTATTCCCTTGTGCTTCTGACGCCTTCACCCCGCCCTGCCCCCCCAAGGATATGCGAGGGGGAAAAGAGGAAGCTTGTCATCCCCTCGGACCTCGGCTATGGAGCTTCATGGGCGCCTCGGAAGATACCTCCCCACACCACGCTGGTCTTCAAGGTGGAACTTGTCAAGATAGAGAGGAAAGAGGAGCTTTGAGGCTAATCTAGGGTGTGTGCGGGTGTGTGCAGGTGTGTGTGGGTGTCTGGTCGAGTGTGTGTGTCTGTGTGTGTGTCTGTGTGTGATTTTTCACTTTCTGTGGAGATTAACGGTATCTGTGTGTGTTTGTGTGTGTCTGTGGAGTTTTAAGGGTGTCTAGAGTGTAATTAAAGGCTCCCTCACCCTTAAGATGTCTAGGGGTGTGTGTGTGTGTGTATTTATGGCTGGGAGAGGTCTTCAGTGTGTGTGTGTGTTTGTGTGTAAGGATGACCAGCATAGCCAAGGGTGCTGGAGAATGGTCAGGAAAAATTTTAAGGGTGTTTATTTGTCACCCTGTTCAGTTTAAGGGTGTTTAATATGGTCAGGAAAAATTTTAAGGGTGTTTCTTTGTCACCCTGTTCAATTTAAGGGTGTTTAATATGGTCAGGAAAAATTTTAAGGGTGTTTTTTGTCACCCTGTTCAGTTTAAGGGTTTAATATGGTCAGGAAAAATTTTAAGGGTGTTTTTTGTCACCCTGTTCAGTTTAAGGGTTTAATATGGTCAGGAAAAATTTTAAGGGTGTTTCTTTGTCATCCTGTTCAGTTTAAGGGTGTTTAATATGGTCAGGAAAAATTTTAAGGGTGTTTTTTGTCACCCTGTTCAGTTTAAGGGTTTAATATGGTCAGGGAAAATTTTAAGGGTGTTTCTTTGTCATCCTGTTCAGTTTAAGGGTGTTTAATATGGTCAGGAAAAATTTTAAGGGTGTTTTTTGTCACCCTGTTCAGTTTAAGGGTTTAATATGGTCAGGAAAAATTTTAAGGGTGTTTCTTTGTCATCCTGTTCAGTTTAAGGGTGTTTAATATGGTCAGGAAAAATTTTAAGGGTGTTTTTTGTCACCCTCTTCAGTTTAAGGGTTTAATATGGTCAGGGAAAATTTTAAGGGTGTTTCTTTGTCAATCTGTTCAGTTTAAGGGTGTTTAATATGGTCAGGAAAAATTTTAAGGGTGTTTTTTGTCACCCTGTTCAGTTTAAGGGTGTTTAATATGGTCAGGGAAAATTTTAAGGGTGTTTTTTGTCACCCTGTTCAGTTTAAGGGTGTTTAATATGGTTAGGAAAAATTTTAAGAGAGAGAGAGAGAGAGAGAGAGAGAGAGAGAGAGACTGTTTGTGTGTGTGTGTGTGTGTGTGTGTGTGTGTTGATGTATCTCAATATTTGTCAGCTTTAAGCACAAACTGTTATCTAGCACTGTGCTTCATCTCCCACTAAAACTTGTGATCCTAAATGCATCAAATGAAAGACCTTTATGTTCTACTTATGAGTGAGATAAATAACTTACTCTATTTATTATACAGTAAAATCCCTCTCATCCGGCATTAAATCTCTTTTATTTCAGTGGAGGTGTTGCACCATCCTGCATGTGCCGGGAGCTTGGTGAACCGTGCCGTCCCACTTCTTGTGATCTCTAAGGTAACAGCTTTAATCCTTGCAAATAAGGAATAAGAGAAAAGAGACACACCAGCCATTTGTACTGTTATGATGTTCCGTCATTTTTTTTCCCTCTTTTATCCTGGAACCATTTTTGCTCATTCATGTTTATAAAAATTATCATACAAAAATGTTGAGGTTAATATGTTTGGTGTAGTTTTTTTGTAACGTGTTATTGTTAATGTGTGTGCTTTGCCTCATGAAGAATGTTGCAGTATTAGCAGTAATGTTACAGCCAATGGAAGTGTCTGTATTGTGCTTAGGTGGGAGGTTAATTTGATGTATTTTTAGAGTTCTGCAGGATATAGCAAGCCCTCAAAATAAAGAAAATAACTATGGAAAACACTCCTTGTATTTTAAACACCATTGCAGACAAATCTGTAATGAAACAGGAAACCCTACATTCAGGAAACCCTACATGCAGGATATAACAAGCCCTCAAAATAAAGAAAATAACTATGGAAAACACTCCTTGTATTTTAAACACCATTGCAGACAAATCTCTAATGAAACAGGGAACCCTACATTCAGTACTGTGTGGTTGTTGCAGTAACACTGAGCTCAATGCCTTTTGGATGGTTGTACACTAAAAATAATGTAAAAAAAAGCCTGTAAACAACTGTCCCTGCACTACAAACCTTTCATCATAAAATTACACACAAGATACTCAACTAGTGCATCAATGTTCAAGCGGTACCATGAAGATATGATTCTTTGAGCACTGTTTGAAGGTTTTGAGAGGAGTAACAGGACTTAAACAGAAAGAAGCACTACTAATGTTTAAGCTTGTGAATGTTGTTTAGGTGGTCTGTGTAAGGAAGAAACAACACTCTGTGGTGTGGTACTGCTGGTGAATGCCATGGTGGAACACATACAGGAAATGGCCACATCTCTGGTTGCAGGACACAACACCCACTTTATAACCTGTTCCTATGAATAACAGCCATCGATGCCCAGCCATCGTGTCTGTTGTTTCCAGAGGCCAAGGAATGAGGAGGCTGCCCAACCATCATGTCGTTTCCAGGCTGACAGTCCTGCAAAGATGCTATCCAAGACAACACACCCCAATTTTTTCTTACACACAAACACATACATATGGAGATACTGAGAAGTTGATCTGAAGGTGAGATAAATTGGCCCTCAATGGCTTTTGTTGGAGATCAAACCTCTCCCTGGACAGTCCTGGAAATGTGAGTCCACCACCTTTATTGATCAGGCTAAGATGATCACCAAAGCCAGAGTGGATTTCTTTTGGTCTTCACCATCCTGCCACTACACACACACACACACACACACACACACATCTCATCCTCAACTTAGTCTTTTAAGATATGCAATAGTAAGTTTACTGTAAAGTGCATTTTATTTGGGTATTTTTGGATTGCACAATATAATACATCAGGTCAGTTACATAATATAGTATTCTTGTATATAATAAACTTTTCTCTGATCTTTAAATAGTAAGAGATATAGATAAAATTCTAAAGGTAATCTGGAAAGTTTTTTTTTGTAATGCCTAGAAGTTTCTCACTCATCAATCATCAATGACAATAGTATCAAATCTTTTTCTTTACAAATCTTACTTTACAAATCTTTTTACTTTACAAATCTGTTTCTACCTTTGAACATGTGTTTGACTATGGTTACATCACCCTCACTCATTTTATCAAACTTTCTTTTCCGTGAACGTGTTTGTGGTCCAGTAAAGTCACTAGGGAAGAATTTCTGTAAGCTCCCAGACCATTTAGATTGTAATACATTCTGTTCCATATCACAACCATCTTGTTTCTTAAGGTAAGGTGGGGCTGACACTGTCTCTGCAGGGGTGACAGGGGGGGGGGGGTGTTAGAGGCTGCCCTGGGGAAGCAAGGGTGTAGAAATGCTGTTAGTCTGTCACTACAGCCTTAAAAACTCCCTTGAAAACCTGTCACTTTAACTACAGCCTTTGAAATGTAGAAATCTTGTTAATCTGTCACTTGAACCTTAAAAACATCCTTGAAAACCCTTACAATTTCAACTAGAGCCTTAAGAATACCCTTAAAAATCCTTATAATTTCAACTACAGCCTTTGGAATGTAGAAATGTTGTTAATCTGTCACTAGAACCTTAAAAACATCCTTAAAACCCTGAAATTTCAACTAGAACCTTAAAAACCCTTATAATTTCAAGTACAGCCTTTGGAATGTAGAAATCTTGTTAATCTGTCACTAGAACCTTAAAAACATTCTTGAAAACCCTGAAATTTCAACTAGAACCTTAAAAACATCCTTAAAAATCCTTATAATTTCAACTACAGCCTTTGGTGTGTAGAAATCTTGTTAATCTGTCACTAGAACCTTAAAAACATCCTTGAAAACCCTGAAATTTCAACTAGAACCTTAAAAACATCCTTAAAAACCCTTATAATTTCAACTACAGTCTTTGGAATGTAGAAATCTTGTTAATCTGTCACTTGAACCTTAAAAACCCTGGAATATCAACTAGAACCTTAAAAACATCCTTAAAAACCCTTTTAATTTCAACTACAGCCTTTGGAATGTAGAAATCTTGTTAATCTGTCACTTGAACCTTAAAAACCGTGAAATTTCAACTAGAACCTTAAAAACATCCTTAAAAATCCTAATAATTTCAACTACAGCCTTTGGTGTGTAGAAATCTTGTTAATCTGTCACTAGAACCTTAAAAACATCCTTGAAAACCCTGAAATTTCAACTAGAACCTTAAAAACATCCTTAAAAACCCTTATAATTTCAACTACAGCCTTTGGAATGTAGAAATCTTGTTAATCTGTCACTTGAACCTTAAAAACCCTGGAATATCAACTAGAACCTTAAAAACATCCTTAAAAACCCTTTCAATTTCAACTACAGCCTTTGGAATGTAGAAATCTTGTTAATCTGTCACTAGAACCTTAAAAACATCCTTGAAAACCGTGAAATTTCAACTAGAACCTTAAAAACATCCTTAAAAACCCTTATAATTTCGGTAATTGTCTAGAGTCCTTACCGGGCCTTATTACTGGTCTATTCACTTCAATTCTTTTACACATACCTTCACATGCACCTAAAACATCATTTTAAAGTGGGGGACAAATGCCCCCTTCCCTCTAGTCCAGCAAAATTGGGGACATGTGGGAAGGTTAGGTTAGGTTAGGTTAGGTTAGGTTAGGTTAGGTTATGTTAGGTTAGGTTAGGTTACATTAAGTTAGGTTAGGTTATGTTAGGTTAGGTAACCTAACCTAACCTAACCTAACCTAACATAACCTAACCTAACCTAACCTAACCTTCCCACATGTCCCCAATTTTGCTGGACTAGAGGGAAGGGGGCATTTGTCCCCCACTTTAAAATGATGTTTTAGGTGCATGTGAAGGTATGTGTAAAAGAATTGAAGTGAATAGACCAGTAATAAGGCCCGGTAAGGACTCTAGACAATTACCATAATTTCAACTACTTCCTGCAGAATTGGAGTCCCGTGCTGGCTGGTCCCCCCCCCCCCCCGCGGTCTGTCTGTAAAGGGTTGCCAGTTTTCACCAGTGCCTTTAACACACCTCCCTGTCATCTTTTCTCATAATTATCGTCTTGTCTCCCTCCTTAAATTTCTGTTCCTCCTTTCTCTGGGCCAATGTTGAAAAAAATATTGCGACATTAATCAAGGAAGGGTCACTACAGAGGTGTTTATGTAATTAACACACCTAATCTCTTTTTTCCTTATTAAAGTGGCGTCTCTCTTCTAACATTCGTGTTATTTCCATTGTTTTTGATATTTTCATTATTGTGAGTGTCGCTTTAAGTCCTCCCTGGTCAATGTTTACAAAATATATTGGCTTTATAACGGAGCTGGACGAAATACCACTTTTTCAATACAATTAATTAAAATTAATGCTACGCCATTCTTTTCTTCTATTTAACATTTGAACTTCCGGAGACAAAACATGCTATTATCCAGGAAATAACCATGAAATATAAATATCTTCAATAAATAACCAGAATAAGGAGTTTCAATTTATATTAAAAAGTTTCTGATACCTTAAAAGATCGCCCTTTTAAATACTTCGATCCTCTTACACTCAATTCTGTCATCTATTGTTTTAATGTCACTTATATTTATTTTCAGCTCCAAATGAAGTGAATGTTTTCGTACCAACGTCTTTTCCTATTTCATCGCTCAGTCTAAATGTTTTGGTACAAATATATTAGCGTATAGTGGTTATTTTCCTAATATTTGTATCTGATTACATGTATAATAATGCAGTAAGCGACATGTATTCATCTCAGGTAGTAAACTTGATATACCGTAGTGAAATAGTATTCGTCTTTTATGTAAACACACCGGATTGTGTTAAAATATTACGAAAATCAGCAAAATTCTAGTATTTCGTTCAAAATTTACGTTCAGAGGCCGGTTGTAAACAATGTAGCTTTTAATAGACATCTTAGGCAAACCTGTGTTTTCTTAAATATTTATTCTATTATTATATTGCAAAACTTTTCCGAACAGTGACTCCATTTTTTTGAATATTGATAAACTAAAAAAATGAAATCGGTTGAAACATAATGCAACACTATACATTTGATGATGTCATTGTTAATACTATAAAATTTACAATTTCTAAGCAGGAACAACGTTTTTTAGACACTGAAAGGCATCATTTGGTATGCATTAAAAAGTTACATAATTCCTAGGCAATAAAAAGATAGGCACATTTTCGTTGCTTGGAAATTAATACGAAAAGATATAATTTTGGTAATGTATTGCATTTAAATTTACCCCCCCACTTGACCTCCCCATCACCTCCCAGTCCTTTTACTCCTCCCCATCCCCTCATTCACTCTCCTACCCCCCAAACCCAAAGGGACCCAACCCACCCCTTCCAGCTTTTAGGGGGGACTTCGCTTTTCGGAAATAGATTTTTTCAAATATCTCTTTCGTGTCTCAAGGAATTTTGACAAAATCTTGATAAATGATTGTGAATTGATAGTTTCTAAATATTTATTGTGTTTGAGCAGCGAAATGATCGTGAAATAAAGTGAAATATTACAAAAATCTTGCTCAGAATGCTGGAAATTGTACCATTCAGTTCATTTCGTGACTATTCGGGGTAAATATAGAATATAAGCTGTGGATTAGTGATTGCACATGGCTAATGCAATGCTGGCCACGTCTTGCCACCTGAACAACATTACTACAATGTCTGGTGTACATGATAAGTGTACAGCTTCATCTACACCTTCACGGCTTGTAACCTGACCAATATAACCGTCTCTTCAAGTATCTACAGTACTTCCATTGACTTAGTAATTGCATTCCTTCCATTCACCGCTGTACCAGGATGATAAATTCAGTGTGTATGGTGAGCCAGCAGCGGCCAGCGGGGGAAGGGCAGGGCAGGGTGAGGCAGAGGGTAGCCAAGCCTTGTTGACCACCACACTATTGGCCATCTTGGTACTCTCTGCTCTAAGTCTTTGCCTGATTGCTCTATTCCATCCCACTATTAAAGCCTTACTGTTCTCTACCATCAGAAAGTTATCAATTCGTTTCATAAGAAGAGTTCGTTGATAATTCTAGTGCAGATGACAGCACTTTATACCGAATTAGCGCGTGTGAAAGAAAGAAAGGAACTATAATCTCCTTTTTGTAGATAGGTATAAGTATAGCATGTTTTAGACGCTGGGGAAACATATTATTTGTAATGGATTGATTAAATAGTATAGATAACGGTTAGGTTATTTGGTATTTGTTTATTTTAATGATACAGATATCTCACATTAACATTTTTTTTTTTTTTTTGTTTTCCAATGAATTTATGATATGAATGACATGTTGTGGGCTTATTGCAAGCACTGCCATAGATGTAGGATAGTTATCGCCAAGGAGAATTAAAGGGCTTATAGTATGTGGCCGAATATTTTGGAATTTTATTGTGGAATATTTATGTAATGACGACTAAATGTTTCAGTACACCACAGAAGAAAAAAAAAAAAGCTCCTGCTTACCAAACGCATCCTAAACATGAAACAGAGAGAGGGAAAAAAAAGGAAAAAAAAAAATATAGGGGAAAAAAAAGATGGGTATTCCTTAAATACTTAAATAGTGTATGTGTTCGCCTCACAGTTTCGTGGCGACGGCTTGTGTACACTTCACATTTGTAGATTTGCATGTTTACTTGGGGAGATCAACTAAACGACAATATTTAATCTTCTCGATTTTTTATTACAAGTAACTATTTACCTAATGTTCATATCAGTGCAAAAAAAAATTGTAGATAAAGACGAAGCCAGAGCCAAAAACATCGATTACCATTCTCATCTGTCAAAATATACAACACATATTCCCTCACAAAACTATGAAAAAAACACCTAATAAAATACAAAAAGTATAACAATCTACAAAAATAAGTGACAAGACGTCCTGAAACATTGTAAATAAAACAAATATTTAAACCGCCAGCCATTGTCCATCTTGTCACAGGGAGTGGCAGTGAAGGCGGACCCAGATTTTTGTGTGTTTTCTGTGTACCCACGCCTACCAAGTACTCATCAGGGTCCCCATATGACTTAAACCTCCCCTGGTTGGTGATACAGAAGGCGGAGTGACTGCCACAGACTCCAGGATGAAAGACTGAAATACAAGCTGACCTGGTAAACGAAGGAAGATAAGATGCCATTTTTTTTTTTTTTTTTAGGAAATTTAAACACAAGTGACAAGGAAAACTATAGCATGGCGAACACTCTTGAAAACCACAGTAACTTCAAGTACAGCCTTTTAAATACAGGTAGCAGGGTTCTCAAGGGTGTTTCTCCTGTCAGTAATGCAGAAATATTGTTAATCTGTCACAGGAACCTTAAAAACACCCTTGAAAACCACTGTAACTTTAACTACAGCCTTTTAAATACAGGTAGCAGGGTTCTCAAGGGTGTTTCTCCTGTCAGTAATGCAGAAATATTGTTAATCTGTCACAGGAACCTTAAAAACACCCTTGAAAACCACTGTAACTTTAACTACAGCCTTTTAAATACAGGTAGCAGGGTTCTCAAGGGTGTTTCTCCTGTCAGTAATGCAGAAATGTTGTTAATCTGTCACTAGAACCTTAAAAACATCCTTGAAAACCACAGTAACTTTAACTACAGCCTTTTAAATACAGGTAGCAGGTTTCACAAGGGTGTTTCTCCTGTCAGTAATGCAGAAATATTGTTAATCTGTCACAGGAACCTTAAAAACACCCTTGAAAACCACAGTAACTTCAAGTACAGCCTTTTAAATACAGGTAGCAGGGTTCTCAAGGGTGTTTCTCCTGTCAGTAATGCAGAAATATTGTTAATCTGTCACAGTAACCTTAAAAACACCCTTGAAAACCACAGTAACTTCAAGTACAGCCTTTTAAATACAGGTAGCAGGGTTCTCAAGGGTGTTTCTCCTGTCAGTAATGCAGAAATATTGTTAATCTGTCACAGGAACCTTAAAAACACCCTTGAAAACCACTGTAACTTTAACTACAGCCTTTTAAATACAGGTAGCAGGGTTCTCAAGGGTGTTTCTCCTGTCAGTAATGCAGAAATGTTGTTAATCTGTCACTAGAACCTTAAAAACATCCTTGAAAACCACAGTAACTTTGACTACAGCCTTTTAAATACAGGTAGCAGGTTTCACAAGGGTGTTTCTCCTGTCAGTAATGCAGAAATATTGTTAATCTGTCACTAGAACCTTAAAAACACCCTTGAAAACCACAGTAACTTCAAGTACAGCCTTTTAAATACAGGTAGCAGGGTTCTCAAGGGTGTTTCTCCTGTCAGTAATGCAGAAATATTGTTAATCTGTCACAGTAACCTTAAAAACACCCTTGAAAACCACAGTAACTTCAAGTACAGCCTTTTAAATACAGGTAGCAGGGTTCTCAAGGGTGTTTCTCCTGTTCCACTCATACTGCTCTTCTAGACAGGGTGGAATCAAAAGCTTTTCGTCTCATCAACTCCTCTCCTCTAACTGACTGTCTTCAGCCTCTCTCTCACCGCCGCAATGTTGCATATCTAGCTGTCTTTTACCGCTATTTTCATGCTAACTGCTCTTCTGATCTTGCTAACTGCATGCCTCCCCTCCTTCCGCGGCCTCGCTGCACAAGACTTTCTTCTTTCTCTCACCCCTATTCTGTCCACCTCTCTAACGCAAGAGTTAACCAGTATTCTCAATCATTCATCCCTTTCTCTGGTAAACTCTGGAACTCCCTGCCTGCTTCTGTATTTCCACCTTCCTATGACTTGAATTCCTTCAAGAGGGAGGTTTCAAGACACTTATCCACCAATTTTTGACCACTTCTTTGACCCTTTTATAGGACTGGCATTTCAGTGGGCATTTTTTTTATTAGATTTTTGTTGCCCTTGGCCAGTGTCCTTCCTACATAAAAAAAAAAAAATAAATAAAAAAATAAACAAGAAAATAACAATAAATCTAACTGCATGCCAGGCAGGATAAATAAATAACACAAAAAATAAACAACAAAATAAGAAAAACTTAAAAAATAAATAAATAAAAAAAATAAATAAATAAAACTACCAATTTATATATGAGTCCAGCAATCACAAACACAGGACAACTAAAAGTACACTGAATATTGAATATTAAATATGTATTGCATTTATGTCTTTATATATTTATTGAACTAAACATCACTAAACAGAACCAGAGGGAGAGAAAGCTACTATACGGTGAGTACAGCAGTGATATCTGTGAGTCAACGTCACTGGTTCGCATAACAACACGCATCAAGGCACAGAAAGGTGAGGACAAGTTGCTGTTCTCACGCATCAAGGCACAGAAAGGTGAGGACAAGTTGCTGTTCTCACGCATCAAGGCACAGAAAGGTGAGGACAAGTTGCTGTTTTCAAAAAGTTACATCAAAAACACAAACAAAACAGCTTCACCTCACCAATTCCTCCCATCTGTCTCACCTCATCAGGGAAGTTGTCCTCAAACTTTGGAGGGAAGAGCAGCTCCTCCTTGAGCCGCGTCATGACGGCCAGGCGCTCCATGCCCGTCCCAAAGGGCACCAGCATCTCAAAGAACACCAGGCCCAGTGAGTAGACGTCCACCTTGTAGTCGTACACCTGCCCACTCACCTGACAATAAGAGAGGTGACTGTGTGTGGTGTGGTTAGGTTAGGTTAGGTTAGGTTAGGTTAGTTTACATATTCTTAGGTTAGGTTAGGTTAGGTTACGTTAGGTTACGTTACGTTAGTTTAGGTTAGGTTAGGTTAGGTTACGTTAGGTTACGTTACGTTAGTTTACATATTCTTAGGTTAATTTTGACTTGGTTTAGATCAGTTTTGGTTTAAGTTAGTTAGATTAGGTTAGGTTAGGTTAGGTTAGGTTAGTTTACATATTCTTAGGTTAGGTTAGGTTAGGTTACGTTAGGTTACGTTACGTTAGTTTAGGTTAGGTTAGGTTAGGTTAGGTTAGGTTAGGTTACGTTAGGTTACATTACGTTAGTTTACATATTCTTAGGTTAATTTTGACTTGGTTTAGATCAGTTTTGGTTTAAGTTAGTTAGATTAGGTTAGGTTACGTTAGTTCACATATTCTTAGGTTAATTTTGACTTGGTTTAGATCAGTTTTGGTTTAAGTTAGTTAGATTAGGTTAGGTTAGATTAAGTTAGGTTAGTTTACATATTCTTAGGTTAATTTTGATTTGGTTTAGGTCAGTTTAGGCTGAAGTTAGTTTAGTTTAGGTTTGGTTAGATCAGGTTAGGTTTGGTTAGGGTAATTTAAGTTTAGTTAGGTTAGTTTAGATTTGGTGAGGTTAGTTTAGGTTAATGCAGGTTAGGTTAGACTAGTACCACATACCTGCTCTGGACTCATGTGGAGGCGAATCCCACCACGATGAGTATGCGTGTGTTCAGCGGGGAACCTCTGCAGGTGTGTGGCAGGCGTGTAGGCAGCCTGCTGCTCCTCCTCCTCCGCGATGGTGGTGACCAGGCTGAAGTCACCCACCTTCACTTTGCCCTCCAGGGAGATGATGATGTTGGAGGGCTGCACGAGAGACACAGAGAGAGAGAGAGAGAGAGAGAGAGAGAGAGAGAGAGAGAGAGAGAGAGAGAGAGAGAATTAGTTACAGAGATAAGGAGGGAGAGAAAGATATTGCAAGCCTGTGGGGAGGACAGGAGGAGAGGAGTTTGTAATGGAGGCAGGGAAGGAGGGAGAGGGAGGGAAAGAAACAGAATAAAACAACTATATCAACCAAAAAAAAAATATATATATATACATAAAACCAAAACAAATAAAAGAAAGAAAAATCACTCACTCACAACACACACACACACACACATACAAATAAATAAATACATAAAATGAATAAATAAATAAATAAATAAATAAACGATCAATTCTAACCACCTACAACACTACCAACACACACCCCATAGCTCATCTTAAGATCGCGATGCATAAGATGATTATCACGTACATATTCCACTGCATTGGTTATATCACTGAACATATCCACCACCACCTTAATGTCCCTCTGTGAATTCTGCACCAGCCAATCACACAAGCTTTCCTTCTGACACAACTCCACCTGGATGTAGAGGAAGGTGCGAGGAACAGACTGAGGCTTCATCACCGCTTTCTGCACCCCATCCCTAAGTTTATCAGCCGTGGTGGTGCTCAGACTCAGTGTGCGGGGTCTCTCTCCCTTCATCTGGTTGCCTGCTGGCTAGCTTCCCACTCTCCGTCTCTTCTTGGGTTCCTCTGTAGTGTTTGTTGTGTCTGTGTCCTGTTCTGCGTGGCTTTGCTTGCTGTAGGAGTCTTCAAACACGATGGAGTGGCTTGTGGACTGGTTCTGGCTACAGTTTGATAGTTTCTCCCATGACTCATGACTGTGTGTCTCTTCGGTGTCTCGTAACACACACACACGTACACACACACACACCCTGAAACGTCTCTCAATGTCTCTGTCTGTCTCTTTCTCTCTCTATCTCTGTCAGTCTACCCCTGTCTCTGTCTGTCTCTCTGTCTGTCTAACCCTGCCTCTGTCTCTATCTATCTCTCTCTCTCTGTCTGTCTCTCTCTCTCTTTCTCTCTCTATCTCTGTCAGTCTATCCCTGTCTCTGTCTGTCTGTCTGTCTGTCTGTCTAACCCTGCCTCTGTCTCTATCTATCTCTCTCTCTCTGTCAATGTATGTCTCTCTCTCTCTCTGTCTGTCTCTCTCTCTCTCTTTCTCTCTGTCTGCATCTCTGTCAGTCTATCCCTCTCTCTCTCTGCATCTCTGTCAGTCTATCCCTCCCACTCTCTCTCTGTCTGTCTTTCTGTCTGTCTGTGTCACAAATACTCCCACATAGACACACTCACTTGGTTGGCAGGTTGATCCTCTTGACAGCATCACTCATTGTCATCCAACTTGTTCCATACCTGACACACGACGCCAAACCTGCCCCGCCCCAGATGCTGCACCAGCTCAAAGTCCGTCAGGTGCCTGCAGTAGGGACAGGTGGTGGTGGTGGTGGTGGTAGTGGTAGGGTGGGCTGTATTCTTAAGACTTCTGCCAACACCACTACTTTCAAAAGGCTGTAGTTGAAGTGTCACAGGTTTTTAAGGGTGTTTTTATGGTAATAATGTTAGAGTTACAAGGTTTCTATGTTATTAACACGAGAAACACTACTTTTAAAAGGCTCTAGTTGAAGTGACACAGGTTTCAAGAGTGTTTTTATGGTTGTAATGGTAGATTAACAAGGTTTCTACATTATTAACAGGAGAAATGCTCTTGAGAAAATGGCTACCTGTTTTCAAAAGGCTCTAGTTGAACTGACATGGGTTTTAAAGGTGTTTTTTATGATTATAGTGACAGATTAACAAGAAAATTAATAATAATAATAATAATAATAATAATAATAATAATAATAATAATAATAATAATGAACTCTGGTATCTACAGTCAGCCGCGCCCTCCTCACCTCAACTGTGTGTGTGTGTGTGTGTGTGTGTGTGTGTGTGTGTGTGTGTGTGTCTATCGCTTAGGGAGTAGAGAGCATTATGGAGAGGGAGAGGGAGATGAGTGGCTCAAAGATTGATCCTCCTCCTCCTCCTCCTCCTCCTCCTCTTCCTCCTCTTCCTCCTCTTCATCATCCTCCTCTTCCTCCTCCTCCTTCTCTTCCTCCTCCTCCTCCTCCTCCTCCTCCTCTTCTTCCTCTTCTTCTTCCTCCTCCTCTTCATATTCCTCCTCTTCCTCCTCCTCCTCCTCCTTCTCTTCCTCCTCCTCCTCCTCCTCCTCCTCCTCCTCCTCCTCTCCCTTTTGATCCTCTCCCCTCTTCCTTCTCTCTCTCTCTCTCTCTCTCTCTCTCTCTCTCTCTCTCTCTCTCTCTCTCTCTCTCTCTCTCTCTCTCTCTCTCTCTCTCTCTCTCTCTCTCTCTCTGTGTGTGTGTGTTTGTGTGTGAGGCGTCAGTATGGGTGAAGAGAGCGTTAAGGTGCATACACACTGCGCTGATATTCGTCAGAAGGAAATCTGCGTCAGATAGGTGTGTCTAAAAGGTTGTACAACTCTTCTTTTGTCACCCTAAAGTATATACATAACCTTCCTGTGACAGTAGGTGGGGAAATAGGTGATGAAACTAGCCCAAACTATCCCTTTCGGCGTTTATCACATTTGTTTGAGTTTTTTCTCCAGAAGTAGCAAGCGCTATAGCTATTGCTACTAACTGCTCCTCTTCTTCATCGAGTTCATTTAACATATTTTCATTCATTTTCAATTTTTACAACACAAAATTGGAGGATAAGAAAGAAAGAACGTGCTCACTCCACAATAAAATAAAATCTTTCTGACGTAACATGCATCAGTTAATTAAAAACGTGGTCGCCCCCCCCCTCCCCCCAGGCCAGCACACCAAGCAACCCTCAGGGTCCAAGGCGCCCCTCAAGACACCAGCAGGAGGGGGGCGCCGCGCCTCTGTCAGGACTAGTTTAGTTAAATGCACTATTTTAATATTGAGGGAGGGGGTGAGGGGATGCGCCGACGGAGAGGGGGGAGGCAGCCAGGAGCCCCCCCTCCCTGCCGCACCCCACACCCCCTCTCCTCGCGGGGGTGGCGCCAGTGCCAGCCCCCCCGCCCCCCCCCCCCAGGGGATCGTTTCAGGTCAGGTGGTTAAACACTACCGTCTATCCAGTGGCCCTTGTAGGCTCTCTCTCTCTCTCTCTCTCTCTCTCTCTCTCTCTCTCTCTCTCTCTCTCTCTCTCTCTCTCTCTCTCTCTCTCTCTCTCTCTCTCTGTGATTGTAAGGCGAGATACCAAGGTATACTCGTACACACCACCACCCCTCACACACACACACACACACACACACACACACACACACACACACACACACACACACACACACACACACACACACACACACACACACACACAGTCTAGGCGAGTTAATCTTTATGATAAAAAGAAAGATTCTTCTTAAGAGTAGTTAGTTAAATAAAAAAAATAAAAAGTTAAATAATTCAAACATACACACATTATTATTATTATTATTATTATTATTATTATTATTATTATTATTATTATTATTATTATTATTATTATTCGACTTAGATCCTTGCAAATATTCAAAATGGTGTTTTTTTATTTATTTATTTATTTTTTCTATACATAATACTTAAATAGGTAAGATTCATCGCTAATATTACAATGTGTGTATGTTTGTGTGTACATATGTGTGTGTGTGCGTGTGTACGTGTGTGTGTGTGTGTGTGTGTGCGTGTGTACGTGTGTGTGTGTGTGTGTGTGTGTGTGTGTGTGTGTGTGTGTGTGTGTGTGTGTGTGTTGTGTGTGTGTGTGTGTGTGTGTGTGTGTGTGTGTGTGTGTGTGTGTGTGTGTGTGTGTGTGCGTGCGTGCGTGCGTGCGTAGGTTTATAGCGGGTCTAAGGTACTCCTAAGCGGGTCTTATTTTAACCTCTTCTTCCTCCTCCTCTTCCTCCTCCTCCTCCTCCTCCTCCTCCTCCTCCTCCTCCTCCTCCTCTCTTCCTCTTCCTCCTCTTCTTTTTTATTTTTCAATGTTATTTTTCTTAATTTTTTGTGATTTTTTCTTCGTTCTCCTCCTCCTCCTCCTTCGTCATCTTCCTCCTCCTCCTCCTCCTCCTCCTCCTCCTCCTCCTCCTCCTCCTCCTCCTCCTCCTCCTCCTCTCCCTCGTCCTCTATTTTTTTTACTGATTTTTTAATTAGTCTTCCGTTTCCTTCCTTCGTCTCTCCTCCTCCTC
>NC_087170.1:23466494-23476494 GCF_035594125.1 Scylla paramamosain | reverse complement strand
TCTCTCTCTCTCTCTCATTTTTATAGTGATAATAATACAAGTTACCTTTTTCATTTTCTTTATTTCACTCATTTTTTTTGTAACAAGACTAAAAATATACGCAAATTAATAATAATAATAATAATAATAATAATAATAATAATAATAATAATTCTGTAAACTATTACATATATTTTCTATTAATTTCTATATATTCTATTTTCTTAACAGGCACTTCCTCCTCCTCCTTGTTCAGAGTAATAGTAGTAGTAGAAGTAGTAGTAGTAGTAGTAGTAGTAGTGGTGGTGGTGGTGGCAGTGGTAATAATAGTAGTCATGGTATATAGTGGTGGTGGAGGTGGTGGTAGTAGTAGTAGTAGTAGTAGTAGTAGTAGTAGTAGTAGTAGTAGTAGTAGTAGTAGGTAGTTGCAAGTAGCAGCAGCAATAGTAGTAGTAGTAGTGGTAGTAGTAGTAGTAGCTAACATTTAATGGGTACATTCTAAGGTTCTGTCCTTGCAACTCTCTCTCTCTCTCTCTCTCTCTCTCTCTCTCTCTCTCTCTCTCTCTCTCTCTCTCTCTCTCTCTCTCTCTCTCTCTCTCTCTCACAGCCCCACAGTATGTTGACAAACCCCTCACAGCCTCTCACTTTTAAAACTCTCTCTCTCTCTCTCTCTCTCTCTCTCTCTCTCTCTCTCTCTCTCTCTCTCTCTCTCTCTCTCTCTCTCTCTCTCTCTCTCTCTCTCTCTCTCTCACACACACACACACACACACACACACACAAGGTCACTCTTATCCAACTCACAGCCTCCCCCTGACCCCCCACACCCTTCAACACCCCCTGACACCCCGTCAACACCCCCCTGACCCCCTCACACCAGGCTGAACCCTTCACTCTGCTGTCTGGCCTGGAGAAGTTTGTATTTCAGCTTCTCTTTGGTGTTGTGTATCTTGGCAGGTTGAGTTGGGCGATGCAGGTGTGTGCGACCGGAAGGAGGTGTTGTATCTTGGCAGGTTGAGTTGGGCGATGCAGGTGTGTGCGACCGGAAGGAAGCTGTCGTCTGCTGTGCTTTGGATTATATATCAACTTGAGTGCCTGAGAGAGAGAGAGAGTGTTTGTAAGAGAAAAAGAAAGAGGGAGAAAATATTGGTGTGTGTGTGTGTGTGTGTGTGTGAGAGAAAATACAATAAATTACTATTAAATTTATTATTATTATTATTATTATTATCATAAATTTATTCATATTTCAGAGGAATGACTGAGAAGAAAGGAAGGAAGGAAGAAAAGGGAGGAGGATACAAGAAGGAAGGAAGGAAGGAAGAGGAGGACTAGGAGGAAGGAAGGAAGGAAGAGAAGAGGACAAGAAGGAAGAAAGGAAGAGAAAAGGAGGACACTCTCTCTCTCTCTCTCTCTCTCTCTCTCTCTCTCTCTCTCTCTCTCTCTCTCTCTCTCTCTCTCTCTCTCTCTCTCTCTCTCTCACAGACCCACAGGATGTCCCCCCACAGTATGTTGACAAACCCCACAGTCACTCCCCCCAGCCTCTCTCTCTCTCTCTCTCTCTCTCTCTCTCTCTCTCTCTCTCTCTCTCTCTCTCTCTCTCTCTCTCTCTCTCTCTCTCTCTCTCTCTCTCTCTCTCTCTCTCTCTCTCTCTCTCTCTCTCTCACCTACCTTCATGCCCAGAATATGAACCCTGTCCGTGCCTGTCAGGAACTTCAAAAACCACTTCTTCTGCTCCAGGGAGAGTTTGTGAAATACTTCCCAGAATGTGCGTATGACCGGGTGGTCTGGGAAATATTCGCCCTGGAAACACCGACAGAAATCAATAAACGGAAGGATATTAGTGTGAACGGCGTGTTTATTTACATTCCTGCGGTGTCGTGTGGGAGGACTGGGTGAAAACAGACAGTAGAGGAGGTGGGAAGGGGAGGACTGGGTGAATATAGACAGCAGAGGAGGTGGGGAGGGGAGGACTGGGTGAATAAAGACTGCAGAAGAGGTGGGGAGGGGAGGACTGGGTGAATCAAGACAGCAGAGAAGGTGTGGATTGTGTTCTACAGGAGAGAATGAAAGGATTGGATAAATATTAAAAGAGAGAGGCAACAAAAGATTAGAGACATGAGGAAGGATTGGAGAAATATTAAAAGACACACACATACACACACACATCTTGAAAAACACTTCCAAACAGCCTTTAATGCTGACAAATCCTTGAAAAACACAAAAAAATATATATATATACAAATAAACAAATAAACATGTAAACCAAACCTAATTTGTCCTGCACCTGGTTCTCACCTGACAAGTGGCGTCACACCTGAGCAGCAGCATCTTGGCCTGAGGGTTGAACAAGAATGGATACTCACACAACAGGATTGGACTCTGTAATGTAAAGGATTGGATTAGTTCAAGTTGTTTTTAAGGGTTGAAGGGGTAAATGAAGAGTTAAAGGGTGTATTTAAGGGTTTAAGGGGGTAAATAAAAGGTAGAAGGGTGATTTTAAGGGTTTATGAGGCTATTTAAAGGTTTGGTGTCTTTTAAAGGGTGTTTTTAAGGGCTTAAGAGAATAAATAAAGGGTTTTCAATTTATAAAGGGTGTTTCTAAGGGTCTGTCAGTTAAAATTAAAGGAATGTCAATTTTAAAGGGTGTTTCTAAGGGGCTGTCAGTTAAAATTAAAGGAATGTCAATTTTAAAGGATGTTTTTAAGGGTTTAAGAGAATAAATAAAGGGTTTTCAATTTTTAAAGGGTGTTTCTAAGGGTTTGTCAGTTAAAATTAAAGGAAATGTCAATTTTAAAGGATGTTTTTAAGCGTTCAACATTGAAAGCTCCCCCAAACACAGTCACCCATTCACAAACACCCCCAAACATGGTCACCCACCTCCCAAACACCCCAAAAACACACCCAAACACATCTAAGCACCCCAAAACACACCCAAACACCCCCAAAACACACCCAAACACATCTAAACACCCCAAAACACACCCAAACACCCCCAAGTCACTCACCCACCTTTAAACACCCCCACACCCCCACACACACACACCCACCTCCCTCCTGGACATCGGGTGAAGCCTGCTGTTCATCCAGTTCAAGTAATCATTCCTAATATCAATTTTCTCTGCAATTTCTGGGATGTAAAAGTCGTCGCAGTTCAACCAGCCCCACTCGGCAGTCCGGCTTGGAAGTTCAGACCGTGGACCAGGGACAACAGCCGCAGGGAAGACACAAGGGCACGCCGGTCTCTGTGTGGTGTGGGTAGGTTAGGTTAGGTTTGGTTAAGATCTGGTTGTGGTAGTGGTGGTGGTCTGAGTGCTTGTAAGTGACGTGGTGGTGTTGTTGTAGGTTGTTGTTGTAGAGAGAGAGAGAGAGAGAGAGAGAGAGAGAGAGAGAGAGAGAGAGAGAGAGAGAGAGAGAGAGAGAGAGAGAGAGAGAGAGAGAGAGAGAGAGAGAGAGAGAGAGAATACAAGCTATCTCATTGGACATACATCTAAATTGGTGTACAGAAGCCTTACCTAATATGTGTATGGATTTGTGAGCATATACCAGCATCTCTTATGAGTCTGTGTGTGTGTGTGTGTGTACCAGCCTTACCAAGTGTGTGTGTGTTTCTAAGTGTACACCAGTGTTTGCGTACAAGTTTACATGTGTACACCAGCCTTAGTATGTATTTCAGTGTGTTTTTAATTGTATACCAGCATGAATTTTGTGTTTTTTTTGTTTTTAAGTGTATACCAGCATGAATTTTGTGTTTTTTTAAGTGTTTGAGTGTTTATTTAAATTATCTGTTATCCCAGCCCCTCCAGACCCACCTATGGCATACAGCGTCAGTCCAGAGTACAGCCCCAGGTTGGTCTCGTTAGCCCCGATGAGGATGAAAGCAGGAATCATCATCATTAGGCCCTGTGGATGGTGAGGGTGGTAGAGCAGGAAGTGGTGGGTTAAATAATATTGTTACTGATAAATTCTGTTGTTTTATATTATAATTATTTGGCTACACAGTAAAAATATAGATTTGAAAATATACTTTGTAAACCTCAGTAACTTCCACTACAGCCTGTTAAACTAGAACCATGAAAACACCCTTGAAAACCCCAGTAACTTCCACTACAGCCTGTTAAACTAGAACCATGAAAACACCCTTGAAAACCCCAGTAACTTCCACTACAGCCTGTTAAACTAGAACCATGAAAACTCCCTTGAAAACCCCAGTAACTTCCACTACAGCCTGTTAAACTAGAACCATGAAAACACCCTTGAAAACCCCAGTAACTTCCACTACAGCCTGTTAAACTAGAACCATGAAAACACCCTTGAAAACCCCAGTAACTTCCACTACAGCCTGTTAAACTAGAAACATGAAAACTCCCTTGAAAACACACACACAGGCAACCCTTTCCCGGCCACACACACACACAAACCCTCTCCAACACACACACACACACACACACACACACACACACAAACCCCAGAACACCTAATTGGCAGTTGCTTTTTCAGTTCCAGTCTTAACACTTCGCATAAACCCTCTCTGTGTAATTGCCATGACCAGGCCCAGGAGGGAAAACTTGCGGTCCTGCGCCAACGAGTCGTAACTATGCTTGTGGTGGGTCGCGAAGATCAGCGTTAACTCCAGGCTGGAATACAGGAACAGGTAGAGGAAGTAAACTCGGCTAAGTTGTATTAATTTCATGCGTTCTACAGAGAGAGAGAAAGACAGATGTTTATGAATGAAGGGAGAGGAGGAGGAGGAGGAGGAACGGGAGGTAGTGTGTGTGTGTGTGTGTGTGTGTGTGTGTGTGTGTGTGTGTGTGTGTGTGTGTGTGTGTGTGTGTGTGTGTGTGTGTGTGTGTGTGTGTGTGTGTGTGTGTGTGTGTGTGTGTGTGTGTGTGTGTGTATGAATGAAGGGAGAGGAGGAGGAGGAGGAACGGGAGGTGGTGTGTGTGTGTGTGTGTGTGTGTGTGTGTGTGTGTGTGTGTGTGTGTGTGTGTGTTTCAGGAGTAAACATAAAGGAATATTTGCTAGTACACACACACACACACACACACACACACACACACACACACACAATACTACAAACACGAACAAACACAGAATACTGAACATACAAACACACACACACACACCTTCTCTGCCCAGGCCCTTGACACAGCTGACGGAGAACAGAGCCCTAGGATTGATCACCTCCCAAGCCTCGGTCAAACTGGCACCGATGTCCCTCCTCCTTCTGCCCTGCGGTGGAAGAACAAGACACAAATCTGATTCACACACGACGAGACAACAGCGAACGTAAACAAACAGTGTTGCCAACTCAGGGAAAGGGAGTTTTACTGTACAAGGGATAAAATACAAGTGAATCACCATGGAAACACCCTTTGAAAACCCACAGTAACTTCCACTACAGCCTTGATAACACTACTTACCCTAGATCACCCCCAAACACCCCTATATAACCCTGAAACACCACCAAAACACCATTAAACACCCCAAAACAAACTATTTACCTCAAAACACTTGCAAAACACTCTCAAAACACCATTAAACACCCCAAAACACACTATTTACCTCAAAACACTTGCAAAACACTCCCAAAACAAAATTAAACACCCCAAAACACACTATTTACCTCAAAACACTTGCAAAACACTCTCAAAACACCATTAAACACCCCAAAACACACTATTTACCTCAAAACACTTGCAAAACACTCCCAAAACACCATTAAACACCCCAAAACACACTATTTACCTCAAAAACTTGCAAAACACTCCCAAAACACCATTAAACACCCAAAAACAGACAATTTACCTCAAAACACTCTCAAAACACCATTAAACACCCCAAAACACACTATTTACCTCAAAAACTTGCAAAACACTCCCAAAACACCATTAAACACCCAAAAACAGACAATTTACCTCAAAACACTTGCAAAAACAGCCCCAAAACACCTCCAAAACCCCAATAATACCCAAAAAACAGACAAAAACAGACAAATATACCCAAAAAACAGACAATTTACCTCAAAACACTTGCAAAAACACCCCAAAACACCCCAAAACACCCCAAAATATCTCAAAACATTCCTAAACACACAAACAGGAGTGTAATGAATTAATAAGTGAAAGAAAGCAAGAAAGTGTAAAGGAACAGATGATAATGAAAAAAAAAGTGATTTAAATGAGGATGTTTTGATGGTTTATGGTAAGGAAAATGAGAGAAAGGGTTTGTAATGAATAGAAAGGGTTTGTAATGATGACAGAAAGGAAGGAATAAGAGGGAAAAGTAAAGAAATGAGGAAAGGAAAAAGAAAATGATGCTTTACCCACAATGCATCTCTCTTTAACCACATTCAGAGACACAAGGAAATACAAACAAATAACAAAACAAGCAAACAGAAAAAATGAAAGGAAAAAAAAAGAAGATAAGTAAAAATTATACGAAAACAAAAAATGTACATAATAAAAAAAAATAAATAATAAGAGAGACAGATAAGAATAAATTATTGAACACACACACACACACACACACACACACACACACCTAAGGCAGCAATTCCTGGAAGAAGACAACAAAGAATATTATGTTAGCCACAGCGAGAGTGAGTGCGTAGACAACCCAGGCCGCAAACCACCCAGTACTTCCCCAGCGGGAAGACAGCTGGCCCGACGGTGAAGCCTATGCTGAATGCCACGCTGATCAGTGCCTGTGGGTTAAGGGGAGGTTAGGTTAGGTTAGGTTAGGTTAGGTTAGGTTAGGGTTAGTTAGGTTAGGTTAGGATACACTGATAACACACCACAATATAAATAAGAAATAAAATAATGCATAAGAAAATAAACCACAACCAGAACACAACCACAACCACTACAACACTTTTAAACACCCTCAAAATACCCCAATATACACAAAAACATCCCAAAACACTCCAAAACACACCAAAACACCCTCAAAATACCCCAATATACACAAAAAACATCCCAAAACACTCCACAAACACTTTTAAACACCCTTAAAATACCCCAATATACACAAAAACACCCCAAAACACTCCACAAACACTTTTAAACACCCTTAAAATACCCCAATATACACCAAAACATCTCATTCCTGATCCACATTTTATTATAGTAAGTAATGAGATCTTTTAATGGTTGATCAGGAAGTGGCTGGCTGGTGATATGGCGGAAAGCTGGCTCTGATGGAGGTTAGTTTGGCAGTGCCATTAACTGCTGAATTAATTGTCTTACAGCGAGTTGATTACTATAGGCATTTTGTAGACCTAGTGTTTTTACTCTTCGGTAGACTGCTTGGACCCAGTGAAACCAACAGCCAAATTACCCAAAAACACACAAAAAACATCCCAAAACACTCCAAAAACACACCAAAACACCCTCAAAATACCCCAAAACACCACAAAACACATCAAAACATTTCAAAAACATCCCAAAACACTTTAAAACACACCAAAAGTCCCAAAACACCTCCACAACACCACAAAACACTTCAAAACACCCCTTAACCACCCCAAAACACACCAAAACACTTCACAACACACCGAAATACACCAAAACACACCAAAAACACCCCAAAACACCCCAAAAACACCTGAAAACAACCTCAGAACAATGAAAGGGAACAAAACACAAAAGAACAATAAAAAAAACAAAAAACAAGAAAACAAGCTGCAATATCAGGAACACAAACAAACACACACACACCCTACAAGCAAACAAACAAACAAAGATAAATAAATAGATAACAGGATAAAGAAATAGAAAAAAAATCATCATAAAAAACAAACTAGAAATCTATAAACCAATACAAAACGCAACATACCCACATACCACCAGACAAGACAGAATGGAACCTTGCAGGGACGCTGATGATATGCTGGTAATAAGCCACACAGACTTATTACCACACAGAGGAATACAAGCCGCTGGAGTCATGCTTGGGGTAATAGTCAAGGAGAGCAGGAGACAGAGGCACCACCACCGTCAAGCTGCGCAGGTCCAGGATCAGACTGCCGAGTGCCACCTTGCTTGTCCGTGCGTTCCTCTGTGGGTGTTAGGTTAGGTTAGGTTAGGTTAGGTTAGGTTAAGTTAGGTTAGGTTAGGTTAAGTTAGGTTAGGTTTGGTTAGGTTAGGTTAGGTTAGGTTAAGTTAGGTTAGGTTAACTGAGGTTAGGTTAGGTTAAGTTAGGTTAGGTTAAGTTAGGTTAGGTTAAGTTAGGTTAGGTTAGGTTAGGTTAGGTTAGGTTAGGTTAAGTTAGGTTAGGTTAAGTTAGGTTAGGTTAGGTTAGGTTAGGTTAGGTTAGGTTAGGTTAAGTTAGGTTAGGTTAGGTTAAGTTAGGTCAGGTTAAGTTAGGTTAGGTTAGGTTAGGTTAGGTTAGGTTAGGTTAGGTTAAGTTAGGTTGGGTTAGGTTAGGTTAGGTTAGGTTAGGTTAAGTGAGGTGTTTTTAATCTTTCATTTTATCACAGTATTTTTTGTTGTAGTATTTAGTTGGCTTTGAGCAGTGTCCCTCCTATATATATAAAAAATAAAACAAAATAAACAAATAAATAAATAAACTAAAACAATAAAATGTTTACGACTTTCAATCACTTTCCCGACACACTTGTGTATGGAGGCAGTGTTGCATGAGCCTTGAGTGACAAATATTGCAGCGTATTGACAACCAAACACTTTACAAACACTCAGCTTAGCAACACACACCAACACAACACCCTGCTCACCTTCTCCTTGATGTCCGCAGCCTGTACTGCCCCTCTGTCCCTGCCGTCCACCTCACCACCGCTGCCGCCGCCACCGCCATCGCTGCCGCCAACTTGCCTGCCGGATCGGAGGGTTGCCGTTGCTCTGAAAGTTACGTTAGGTTTGGTTAAGTGGGGCCGTGGGAAGAGGATGTAGGTTAGGTTAGGTTTGGCTATGCTTCGTTAAGTTAGACGAGGTTAGGTTACGTTAGGCTAGGTTAGGTTAGGTTAGGTTAGGTTAGGCTAGGTTAGGTTAGGGTAGGCTTCTTTAGGTTAGGTTAGGCTTGGCTAGGTTAGGCTTGCTTAGATAAGGTTTGGCTAGGTTAGAATTGCTTAGGTTAGGTTAGGTAGGGTTAGGTTAGGCTAGCTTGGGATTATGACACGAGATAGCCAGTCTTGGGGAGGAGGAAGCACCAGACAGAAGTTCGGGTAGGCTTCTTTGGGTTAGGTTAGGTTTGGTTAGGGGCAGCTGAGGAGTGTGAGGCTCCACCACATCAGGTTAAATTTCAGGTAATATTTGAGTCATTTTCTCACTCACCACCAAAATTTTCCCACTGTAAAAACTTTAATATTTTTTTTCTGAAGGCTACAAAAGAAATCACTCGTTTTCCCATCCCAGACTCCTAAACACCACCCCTTTCTCCCTTCACACACACACACACACACACACACACACACACACACACACACACACACACTTTCCCTCACAGCACAAAGGAACATAGATGAGCAATTAAATCCACAACAACAGCAGCATCAGCCAGCCAGCCATCCAGCCTCTTCTGACTTAAATGTAGAAAACTTTTAAACACGTAGATATAACATAACATTTTCTTCTTTACACACACACACACACACAGCACTATATTCCTCTCACAACACAAGAGCAACACTAGGGAACACAAAGAAAGACGAGGCCCACTAACCAACATCTCGACAGGAAATGAGTGAAACCTTCTGACGTATCACAAACATCCAAAATTCATTATCCTCTCACTTCCTCCTCCTGTGCTTTATTTTACTGCTTCCGTGACGTGGGAGAGTGAGGGAGAGCGAGGGAGAGTGAGGGAGAGCGAGAGAAAGTTTTATCACCAGCTGAAAGGAATGTACCGCTTTGTTTACATCTCAGAAGAGAAAACGAGGGTGTCACTTCTGTCAACGGGGTTACTAATCCAAAGCTGAGAGAGAGAGAGAGAGAGAGAGAGAGAGAGAGAGAGAGAGAGAGAGAGAGAGAGAGAGAGAGAGAGAGAGAGAGAGAGAGAGAGAGAGAGAGAG
>NC_087170.1:23458994-23461494 GCF_035594125.1 Scylla paramamosain | reverse complement strand
CACCTGACGAGATAATGACAGGAAGGTCTCAGGTCATTGGGTGAAAGTGGCCACTGTTTACCTGTGCCAATTACAAACCAGCCTAGGTGTGTGTGTGTGTGTGTGTGTGTGTGTGTGTGTGTGTGTGTGTGTGTGTGTGTGTGTGTGTGTGTGTGTGAGTGGAAGGGCCTCTCTCTCTCTCTCTCTCTCTCTCTCTCTCTCTCTCTCTCTCTCTCTCTCTCTCTCTCTCTCTCTCTCTCTCTCTCTCTCTCTCTCTCTCTCTCTCTCTCTCTCTCTCTCACAAACCCAAACATATCTCTTTTATCTAATTGAAATTGAAGAGACTAATTAATTAAACGGCAGAGGAGGTTAATGACACAATTAGTAGGAGGAGGAGGAGGAGGAGGAGGAGGAGGAGGAGACAGTCATTATTGGGGAGGTTAAGAAATAGGTGGGGAGTTTATATCAGCTTGAGAGGATGCTGGGATAATGAGGAGGGTGAAAATGCTTGTTTATATTACTGTAGGAGGGAATATATTGGTGGTAGGGGGGTGGGGAGGAAAGGTAGGGGAGGGAGAGGGGAGCTAAAGGGGTGATGAGTTAAGGGAGTGTCTATGGAGAAGAAGGGAAAAAAACAGGATAAGAAAATTAAATTCAAATCGTGAGGGGAAATGAAGAGAGGAAGAAGAAGAAGAAGAAGAAAGGAAGAAGAGGAAGAAGAAGAAAGGAAGGGGAGTTTAGGCAGGGGAAATACTGATGGGGAGAGGAAATTGAGGGAGACGACGGGAGGAGGAAGAGGAAAAAAAAGTGTTTGAAGAGGGAAATTTTAAGGAAGGAGAGAGAGAGAGAGAGAGAGAGAGAGAGAGAGAGAGAGAGAGAGAGAGAGAGAGAGAGAGAGAGAGAGAGAGAGAAGAGCTGTACATTCACCTGGCATTCCCTTAACAGCATGATTAACCCCAGTAAAGAGGCTGTCAGTGCCGAGAGAGAGAGAGAGAGAGAGAGAGAGAGAGAGAGAGAGAGAGAGAGAGAGAGAGAGAGAGAGAGAGAGAGAGAGAGAGAAGAGCTGTACCGTCTCCTGTTTACGTATCGTCTCCTAACTAGCACAGGACGTGAAGGAAGATCATTCTTTCAATATTCCTCCCTTTTGCAGTTCTCAATGTGGGGGAATAAGAAGGGGGAGAGAAGTTGACGTGAATTTACAGGTGGGGATGATGAAAAAGAATAGTCGATTTCACAGCTGCCTCTTGAAGCGTCTCCTGTTTACGTATCGTCTCCTAACTAGCACAGGACGTGAAGGAAGATCATTCTTTCAATATTCCTCCCTTATGCAGTTCTCAATGCGGGGAAATACGAGTGGGGAGAGGAAATAGAGGGAGACGAAGGGAGGAGGGAGGGGAAATCACACAGCACTGCTAGTCTTCATTGTCCCAGTGTCCACCAAGAACCCGGACGACTCGCCACTGCTAGCAATTCTGGAGCGACTGCAGACGTGGACGGAGGAGAGCAGGATGACCATCAAACGTTTGTGTACCTCCTGTGTACCAGTGCCCCCTCCCCAGCTCACAGTGGGCCCTCACCCCCTCCAGGTGGTCCGATGTGCCAAGCTTGGAGTCACGGTGGACGACCAGCTGACCTGGAAGCAGCATGCCGGCACCGTGAGATCCGCTACCTACAGCTGTACATGCTGCGCAGACTCAGGTCGCTGGGGACGCCGACTGACGAGTTAAGGGGGTGTACCTCACCTTCATCCTCCCCAAACGCCTCCCCAGCGTGGTGCTCCTCCTTCACACACACTCAACAGCTCCAGCTGGAGAGTGTGTGCAGAAGAGGGCGTGCAGGGTCATCCTTGGCCCTGCATACACCACCTATGAAGAAGCCCTGACCACCCTGAGTCTGTCCTGACTATCCACCAGGCACCGAGAGGCTCTGGGGAAGTTAGCAAGGGGACTACTGCATCACCCAGTATTCCCCCCCCCTCTCTACATTTTCACTTTGTTAACTGCCTCAACAATAAACCGTTGATTTTTATTATTATTATATGACTGACACCGTGTGTGTGTGTGTGTGTGTGTGTGTGTGTGTGTGTGTGTTTGTTTGTTTGTTTGTGTGCGCGTGTGTGCCCGCGGGCCTAACACCCTGACGCAGGCGGCGAGGGGCGGTGGTGGGCGCGGCGCCCCGGCAGATCCCTCCAGCAGCCTTAACTACCACATTATTGACGACAACTTGACACAAAGGCCACAAAAGCTTGCTATGAACCTAACCTAACTTCATGAAATAGACACTTATCGGAACCCTGTTTGTCATTCAGTCGCCCCGTCACGGCCAGCCAATCACCAGCGGCGGCCGCGGCGGGGCTCGCGTCGCGGGCCAATGAGGCGCGGGGCGGCGCGGTGGGGGCGGGACGGGGGCGGGGCCTTTGATAATCCACAGGCAGAGCAATGGAGAGGTGAAGAGAGTGGGTGTGGCCGCCGCCCCCGTCGCCGCCGCCGCCGCCGCCGCCGCCGCCTGCCTCTCACTCTGT
>NC_087170.1:23443994-23446494 GCF_035594125.1 Scylla paramamosain | reverse complement strand
GTAATTACCTGTACTTTGCACGTGGCCTCTTCTCTCTCTCTCTCTCTCTCTGTGTGTGTGTGTGTGTGTGTGTGTGTGTGTGTGTGTGTGTGTGTGTGTGTGTGTGTGTGTGTGTGTGTGTCCGAGGGTAGCTGCTAACATACCTGGGCCACGAATTCTACCTTAATTAGCCAACAGGTGAGAACAGATCCTTGAAATTAAAGCCAGGGAGAGAAAAATAAATTAATTCTTTTTGTTTATTTACTCCTCTTCCTTCTCTTTTTTTTTTAGCTTCCTTTTGTGCTGCAGTCTCTTCAATAACTCCTTTGACTTCTACAGCCTCTGGGAAAGGGGAAAAAAATATGCTTTTGATTCTTTTTTTCTTTGTTTTTCGTGCGTGTTAAGATTTCCAAAGTGATTTTTAGTAAGTATGGCAGCTGGTAATAGGCAGACATGTATTATAGAGAGACTGCCACGTGTAGGCCTCATAGCTTCCTACACCGCCTCTTGTGCTACTACTACTACTACTACTACTACTACTACTACTACTACTACTACTACTACTACTACCGAGGGACTGCCACGTGTAGGCCTGATGGCTCCCTGCACCGCCTCTTATGTTGTTGTGTTCTTTGTTAATTTTGTAAGTTGCAGTGAAATAGAAAACATTAGCAATTTAAATCCCCTCTCGGCCAACATAGGGTATCCAATTCGCGCCGCCCCACTCCCCGTCACCCCGCCAAGCCGCTCACCACAAAGCCAGTAGCCCAACCCACCCCATCCTATTAGTGGTCACCCCTCTCTATATAATTCACTTAGCGCTCTCTCTCTCTCTCTCTCTCTCGCCTGCTAATTAGTTTCCTGCACCACACCTTGACTTACCTGTGGCTAGACATGAGATTTCACCTCCATGCACCACCACCACCACCACCGCCACCACCACCGCCGCCGCCACCACCACCACCACCACCACCACTGCGTGACTGTCTGGCATTACAGTCATCATCAACGTAGAGTTAGCTCACGGACAGAATAATTGCAAGTGAGAGAGAGAGAGAGAGAGAGAGAGAGAGAGAGAGAGAGAGAGAGAGAGAGAGAGAGAGAGAGACACCCACACGTGCTTATAAGAGAGAATGAAACTCTGATATTTATTTTTCCTGATATGTTTAAGTGATATATATGATGGAATACAAAAGTATAACAAATATTTTGTATTGATATGTGTGTTTTCGCAGCTGGACTGCAACGCATTATTTAAAAATTTAAAAGCGCGGGACGGGGAGTTAGCGCTGTGACCTTCCATCCTGGCTACCAAGAGGTGAATGACTCAGTCGCACACCTGTGTCGAGGCGACCCTTCCCCCACCCACTCCCGTTAGATTCTGGGTCGGGAGCAGGTGGCAACGTCAACTGACCTGATATGCCACATTTTTTCATGAAGTATCTCTCTCTCTCTATATATATAACAATTATTCATATCACTTACTATCTAATGCAAAAATCAAAAGGTATTTAGAACATTTCATGCTAATATACCCTGGTTAGTGGACAGTTACCAGTTTATAGTGAATGTTTGGTTCAATATGTGGCAATAAGGCGGACAACACCTGGTGGGTCATCGTGAGTTTGAAATACTAGACATGAGATTTCACCTCCATGCACCACCACCACCACCACCACCACCGCCGCCGCCGCCACCACCACCACCACCACCACCACTGCGTGACTGTCTGGCATTACAGTCATCATCAACGTAGAGTTAGCTCACGGACAGATTAAGTGAGAGAGAGAGAGAGAGAGAGAGAGAGAGAGAGAGAGAGAGAGAGAGAGAGAGAGAGAGAGAGAGAGAGAGGAGAAGCAGCTGCTCTCTGGGGTGATAATTAGCGTTGTACGAACACCAGAGGGGAGGAGGGGAGGGGAGGAGAGGAGAAGTGATGGGGAGGACGGGAGGGGAGGAGATGGGAAGTGATGGGGAGGAGAGGGAGGGGACGAGATAGGGAGATGGGAAACGAGGAAGAAGAGGATGAGGGAAGAGACGGAGTAGGAGGTGGAGGAGGGAGGAAAAAGGAAGGAAAGAAGGAAGAGAAGGAGGAGGAAGAGGATGGGTGGGGAGCAGGATGCGAAGGAAGAGGAGGAGGAGGAGGAGGAAGAGTAGGGTAAATTTTCCTCCCCAAACCTTCATTTAACAACACCCCTTTATCCTCCCTTTATGTGTGTGTGTGTGTGTGTGTGTGTGTGTGTGTGTGTGTGTGTGTGTGTGTGTGTGTGTGTGTGTGTGTGTTGAGGGAGAGAAACTTAACCACGACCCAAGAGCGAAACAAACAAACAAACACACACACAAATGGAAAAACAACAAAACAAATGAGCTATGAAGAGATGACAAGCCTGCGCATACACACACACACACACACACACACACACACACACACACACACACACACACACACACACACACACACACACACACACACACACACAGACAGACAGACAGACAGACGCCTTTACAGCATCCACTACCCTTA
>NC_087170.1:23411494-23428994 GCF_035594125.1 Scylla paramamosain | reverse complement strand
ACTAAAACTTTAAAAACATTCTTAAAAACCTGTGTAGCTTCATCTAGAGTCCTTTTGAAATAGTGGTGCTGAGATGTTTCAGAGCATAGGCCTTAGATATGTGAAAGGTGTATAATATTCATTTTGGTTCTTGAGCTATGATAGTATTTGTCAAGTCTTGCTAATGATGAACTGTAGCAGTACTGTTGTCTGCACTGTTTACCACCACAAAGACTGAGGTGTGGTGGTTTATGAGATGCAGTAATACCATTCACAGGAGGGCATGGCATAGCTAGCTGGACAACATCACAGACTGGTGTGTCTCCCGGCAGCTCTGGTGGGGCCACAGAATGCCAGTGTACCACATTACTGCAGCAGATGGCGAGGAGGTGTGGGTGGCGGCTGCTCGGAGGAGGATGCAAGGCGGAAGGCTGTGGAGAAGGAAGGTGTGTGTGTGTGTGTGTGTGTGTTTACCTATTGTTAGTTTGGATGGTCTGATATATGGCAGAAATTTTACTTTTTTATTGTTTTTCCTTCAGTTGATATACTTTCTTTGTGTTGTATCTCCTAGTGTTCCTATTATCAGTATTACCTTGGGGTAAAGCTGTACCAAATTGTAGTTTTTCTGTACAGTTGAGGTGCAGTCCTTGTCTGTATCACCTTTATTAACCTACTCTGGGTTCCCTTCTATATTTCTGTGAGGAAAAACTGCATTATTTTATATCATTCAAGTGTGTGTGTGTGTGTTTGTGTGTCTGTCTGTCTGTCTGTCTTATTTTATTCTAATTGGATGACCTGACTTGACCTGAATATAAGGAGGAGGAGGAGGAGGTAGAAGAAGAAAAGAAGAGGAGGAAGAGGATGATAAAGAGAAAGTGTGTGTGTGTGTGTGTGTGCAAACCCTCATTAAAAAAATAAACTTCATGTAGCAATAGATGAATAAAAGTCTTGACGGCTACGTTAATAATCGCAACTTTCCGTCTTCACCCTGTGCTCCTCCCCAGGCACACCCTTGACCTCCATGTCCACCCAGCAGGAGGAAGATCTGGACACCTGTTTCTCCTCTGGCCTCTCCCTTTGCCTCGCTGGGCTGGCCGGGTCAGGGGAGGGGAGAGACCATGCCTGACCTTGCTCGCTTCTACGCAACGACCTTGAAGACGAGTCACGGCATCCTCTTGTGGGTGGCTCAGGTGGTCATGCCGGGACTCGACTTGACGGGGAGGCTTTCCTTTGAGGTGAGGTCGTCTGGGTCTTGGTCTCCTGGTTCTGTCCTCTCTTATTAATCTTGTTTTTGTTCCTTTGTCTTATGTATTATCACAAACTCTGGTAACTAATTGTAGGCGTGTAATTAGTCCATATATTCATTGGTATATAACTAAAATATCTGTTAATACTTTAAACTCTAGCATTACTAATCGTTTGATAAAAAGATGCAGATTTCAGAAGGCTAATAATGTTTATAGATGGCGATAGACTGAAAGAATTGACTACCTGTGTGTTACCTCTCCTTCCTCTTATGTAACGTGATATTAATTGTTACCAGTATTGCCTGTGTTATATCACCTGTGTTATATGACCCTCCCTCCCCAGACTGTGCTGCTGCATGGCCTCCAGGGTGATGGTGGCGGCCACAAGACGTCCAAGTCCTGGGGCAGTGTGATAAACCCCCTGGATGTCATCAGTGGGGCGTCCCTGGAGGTGTGTGACTTGCTGGTGCTGTGTGTTCTGTACTGGTGTTCATTGGGTGTGGTGAGCAGTACCTTGACAGCAGGTGATACATGAATATTTGTTAAAGCCTCTTACCAAGTGTATTTTTTTGAAGGAATGATGTAAAGAGAGAGAGAGAGAGAGAGATTTTTGAAGGAGCTAAAGAGAGAGAGAGAATTTTTGAAGGAGCTAAAGAGAGAGAGAGAATTTTTGAAGGAGCACTAAAGAGAGAGAGAATTTTTGAAGGAGCTAAAGAGAGAGAGAGAATTTTTGAAGGAGTTAAAGAGGGAGAGAGAATTTTTGAAGGAGCACTAAAGAGAGAGAGAATTTTTGAAGGAGCACTAAAGAGAGAGAGAGATTTTTAGATATGATGTCAAAAATTGTGTTTATAATTCTGTTTTCTCTCTTTTTTCCTTCTTTTCATCTCTTCTCTTTTCTTCCTTTCCCTCTTCTCTACTTCAATTTTCCTTTTCACCTGTGTTCTCCTCTGTTTTTCACCACATTTCATCCCTTCCCTCCTCCCTCACACCCTCTTACCCTCTCACCACCCCCTCATGCCCTCAGGTACTGTGCGAGAGGGTGGAGGGGACCCTGAATGCAGAAGAAGTACTCACTGGTCTCGTATGAACTCTCCCACAGGCATCCCAGAGTGTGGAGCTGATGCCCTTTGGTCCACCCTGTGCTCCACCAGCTTCAGGAGTCAGTGTGGCATAGATATATGTGGATGACTGTGGTGTCTTGTCTTGTGTGGAGTTACAAGGTTGGTGTATGGATGGGTAAGTGAAGTAGAGATAAGATTTTAATTAGTGGTTTTGTAAGGTTGGGTAGGAGTGCTGTTCGTCTTCATCAAGGGCTGACGTGTTGTGTGTTGAGTGAATGAGGCTGAAAATTGTGTGTTTTGGTATATGTAGGAGATAAGATTTTAATTAGTGGTTTTGTAAGGTTGGGTAGGAGTGCTTCTTGTCTCCATCAAGGGCTGACGTGTTGCATGTTGAGTGAGTGTTTAAATATATTTGTAGGAGATAATATTTTAGTGGTTCTCTTCCCCAACAAGGGTTAACACATTGAAAGATTGTTGTGGGTGAGAGTAACGGTGAAAGTTGTGTGCCTTGTCTTGGTACATGTAAGAGATAAGCTTATAATAAGTGTATTTGTAAGGTTAAGGCAGTAGTGCTTCTCTTCCCCAACAAAGATTAAGGTGTTGAAAGAGTGTTGTGAGTGTGAGGTGAGTGTGAAAGCTGTGTGCCTTGCCTTGCTATGCGTTTGTATATTTATCATAGCACTTTCCTGCCAGACCACCTGTGTGTGTGTGTGTGTGTGTGTGTGTGTGTGTGTGTGTGTGTGTGTGTGTGTGTGTTATATAAAATGCAAATAAATAACTACATTTCTCGACTGATGGGAGAAACACACTTTTAAAAGGCTCTATTCAAAGTAGCACAGGTTTTTAAGGATGTTTTTATTGTTTTAGTGACAAATTAACAACATTCCTACATTACTGTCAGGAGAAACACTCAAGAAAACCTCTGCTAATCATCTTTGTGGCCTTTGGAATCAATTGTGAGAGAGAGAGAGAGAGAGAGAGAGAGAGAGAGAGAGAGAGAGAGAGAGGGCTAAACCAATTCAACTTGATATGAGAGAAAATCTAATTATCTTCCATTCCCACAGAACCGTCACCCCAAACAATGAGTGGTGGAGGGTGCGTTCTGCGTTGACAGCCAGCATGAGCGGTGACAGGAGGTGTGTGAGACGCATGACAGCTTTAGTGACAAGTTCATGCAGGCAGTGGTGCAATATTATTCCCTCAGCACTCTCATTCACTTTGAGGGCTTGGAAACCACAGTGCCTTCAGATTTGTGGAGAAGTGTGTGTGTGTGTGTGTGTATGTTTTTGATAGTTATATTAGTTGTTTAAATCATGCTGGGCTAATATCTATCCCTCTATCAATGTGTGTGTGTGTGTGTGTGTGTGTGTGTGTGTTAGTTATATTGTTTAAATCATGCTGGGCTAATATCTATCTCTCTATCTATGTGTGTGTGTGTGTGTGTGTGTGTGTGTGTGTGTGTGTGTGTGTGTGTGTGTGTGTGTGTGTGTGTGTTTACCTATTGCACGAGACAGGGGAAGAGGGAAGAGGAGGAGAGGAGAGGTGCTTGGGAGATGAAAATGTATGTGTGTATGTGTGTATGAATATTTTCCCTATCATACACAAAAACACCCTTGAAATCCTATATATAATTTGCCATAGAACACGCTTACTCTCTCCCACGTGCCCACTCCCTCTCTCCCACCCTCTCACCTCCCACACACCTGTATACCGCGTCCTGCAGCCTCAATGCACTCACCCCTTCTTTTCCAGCCATGGGTGCCTTGCCTCCTCGCACCACCACCACAAGCACCACCACTCCTGCCATCACCTACAAGGGGGAGACTGTGATGTGGCTGCAGGTGGATAGGTGAGGCATTGTTCTGGTGTTGGTGTGTGGTGTAGCATTATCTTGAAATCCACAGGCCTTCCACAGCCTTCCCACTGGTCTCCTTGTCCTGTCCTCCTCCACACAGCATCCACAGGCCTTCCACAGCCTTCCCACTGGTCTCCTTGTCCTGTCCTCCTCCACACAGCATCCACAGGCCTTCCACAGCCTTCCCACTGGTCTCCTTGTCCTGTCCTCCTCCACACACCATTCACAGGCCTAACCTAACCAACCTAACCTAACGTAACCTAGCCTAACCTAACTTAACCTAACTTATCCTAATCTAACCTCACACCCACAGGTTCGGAGGCCTCCAGAGAGCTGCCCAGAGTGAAGCTTGTGGTATAGAGGGACAGCTGCTGATTATCAAGCTTATGGAGTGACTGGAAGAAAGTGGGAGGAGCCTGGAAGGAGTGGTGGAGGTACAGTACTTGGAGAAAATCCCTCCACCATGACGACTGGGTGTCTGCTGTACAGTCCACCGACCAATGGTGAGAGAGAGAGAGAGCGAGAGAGAGAGAGAGATTATTATTATAGTTTATTGACAGAATTTTGCGATTACAAGAAGCTTAAAGTAAAAATCATTTCACTAAAAGAGAGAGAGAGAGAGAGAGTCTTGATAGAGAGTCTTGATAGAGAGAGAGAGAGAGAGAGAGAGAGAGAGAGAGAGAGAGAGAGAGAGTCTTGATAGATAATATTGAGCACAGTCTTCACCGCTGGGTCGACTGTGGGGGCTGCGCTACTCCGGTTGGTGGCCGGTTGGTGGCCGTGGCTGTTCACGCACTAGCTCTTGCTGTGGCTGGCATGCTGTTCTGTCCTCTCTTGTTCCAGGAATTGCTGTCTGAGGTGTGTGTGTGTGTGTAGAAGCCACCATCATCAACCACAGCAGGTGATAATGATGTTTCCTGCTTTCATCCTCATTGGGGCTAGCCAGACCAACTTGGGGCTGTACTGGGGTGACGCTGTGTGCCTCAGGTGTATCTGGAGGGCTGAGATAGTGAGAAGGTAACAATTAAAAAGGACTAGTGTACACTTAAACCATTACAAACACTATGTAATGCTGGTATACACACACAAACACTGGTTTACACATAGAGACATATATAAACACTTGCTATGGTTTGTATACTCTTAGAAACACACATAAACTCTTAATAAGTCTAGTATACACACAAACTTGTATACAAACACTAGTATATATTTAGAGACACATCCAAATCTTTGCTAAGTCTGATATAAGCACATAAACTCATAAGATGCTGGTATATGCTTGGAAATCTATACACACATTTGGTTAGGCTAGTATACACAAATCTATACATATATTAGGAATTTATTGAATGATTGAGATGATTAGTTCTCTCTCTCTCTCTCTCTCTCTCTCTCTCTCTCTCTCTCTCTCTCTCTCTCTCTCTCTCTCTCTTTCTCTTTCTCTTTCTCTTTCTCTCATATCCTTTGTCTATCTCAAATTTTCTCTTTTAATCTCTCCCTCTCTGTCTGTCTGTCTGTCTGTCTGTCTGTCTGTCTGTCCCACACTTCAATACACCCTTCCTGTCTTCATACACTTTAGTACACCCTTCCTGTCTGCCCCTGGACCTTAATACACCCTGTATCACCCTTGCATCTCATTAAACTATCCCTATTTGTCCATCTCAATAAACCCTGTCTAATTTCCCTGTCCGGCTGTTTGTCTCATCTTACTACACCCTGTCTCTCCCTGCTTCTTGTTGCACCCTTCCTTTCCCCTACTCCTCAATACTCCCTTTCCACCCTGTGTCATGTGTATATATTTAAATATTTATATTCATTTGTGGCATTCTTCATGTGTTTTGGTCATTTTTGGGTGTGTTTGGGTGTGTTTTGGGGTGTTTTGGTCAGTTTTGGATGTGTTTTGGGGTGTTTTGGGGTGTTTTTGTCTGTTTTGATGAGTTTGGGTGTGTTTTGAGGTGTTTTACGTGTTTTTTTTGGTATTTTTAAGGAGTTTGGGTGTGTTTTGGGTGGCTACGGGTGTGCTGTGGGTGGATAAGACTGTTTCTGGGTGTTTAAGTGGGTGTGGATGTGTTTTGGGGTGTTTTGGATGTGTTTTGGGGTGTTTTGGATGTGTTTTGGGGTGTAGAGAGGTAGACGTGATGTGTGCAGGGTGTCTCAGTCCCTGGATGGGTGTAGGAGTGCGTGGTGGTGCTGTCTGGGTCTCGTGGTGTGGGAGTGCATATAAAGGAACAGATAGTTTAGGGCAGTTTATCATATTTAATTATTTTGTTTATTAATTTATTTACTATTATCATTATTTTTATTGTTTTTAAAGGGGGATTAATTTTTACGTTCATCTTTTGTGTTCGGGAGTGGTTAGTGCTGTTGACAAAAAAATGGAGATCGTTTTATTTTTTAGTGTGGAAATTGTCGCAGTTTGTCAGGTGTTGATTGGTGTTGAGAGTCGCAGGTCCCGTCTCGCCCTCTGTCATAAAATAAACAATAAAGGGTTGATTTTCACTGATAGTTTATTTCCTTTAACGTAAACATGTAATGATATAGTTTTGTCTGTGTCTCCTGATGGTATGGCACTCTTGGCTAATATTTAACTAATTATATTCATGTCATTATATGAATAACTAATAACAATTCACTATCCTGCATGTACTGTCAAGTCTATCGAAACATCAGCACGTCAATTGAGAGTCATGGATTTCAAGAGATTCCGATTTATTGCTGCTTCCTTCTCAATTTTAATAGTTCAGATAGGCATTGCGGGCACTGCTATTTACGAAGAACTGGAGGGTCACAGAAAGAAACGGATGTTATATTCGTAATCTACGCAAAAAATAACTCTAGAAAAACAAACCACAGCATCTCTATTCATCCATTCTGTGTGTCTTCTCTTCTCTCTCTCTCTCTCTCCACTCTTAATGCTGCTGTGGGTCTCTGGGCTGGAGTACATCACAGAAAGATTGACACAGACTTATATATGAGAGGATGTTGTCTGTAACTATGCTATGGGGACATTGCAAGTTTGTGGGCTGTAGTCAATGAATAAGTGTGTCCTCTATAGCATACTTAAAAACCACACACACACACGCACACACACACACACACTCTCTCTCTCTCTCTCTCTCTCTCTCTCTCTCTCTCTCTCTCTCTCTCTCTCTCTCTCTCTCTCTCTCTCTCTCTCTCTCTCTCTCTCTCTCTCTCTCTCTCTCTCTCTCTCTCTCTCTCTCTCTCTCTACAGACTCACTATTTCCTAACCCTTGCCTGAAACAAATGAAAAACTTTTATCCTTCTCCAATCACATTTTAATTTTCTACTGACAGTCACAATCCCACAGTATATGTAGTAAATTTCAACTTTTACTTTCAGGTTACCTTGTTGTTGATATGCAGTCTTGCTATGTGGGCGATGAACACCTCTGGGACATGACGAGCAGATGCCCATCCAGCACAGCTCAACTTGTATGGAATCTGGACCTGGACCATCATATGAATGCCACTGCCTTTGATATGTGTTTGATATGGCTTCTATTGCTTTCAAGTGACCATCTGCCTCTGTGAAATATGGAAGGTCTTACAAGGTCAAGCATAATATTAAGCAAGTGATAGGAATGGTGATACGAGTGTGGTGTGTCTGAATTAACTGTCAGAGTATTGTAAATATTATTACTTAGTCTTCCCAGTTATGAAATTAAGAACAGTTGTGAAGTTTGCTTTAAAACCCTTCATTAACTTTGCCACAAAACACTTTTACATGTTGTCAAAAGTGTGTAACTGTTATGAAGTGTGTGTATATATCATTACTACAGAAGAATCTGGAATTTCCCCTCAGATTACTTTAATGAATGAAGCTTGAGTTCACAGATGTGTGGTTTGTCAATTTCACCTGTATTCTCTCCTCTATGGCAGTCTGTTCTGGCAAAGTTTCATTTGTCAAAAGCATTACAGTTTGTAAATGGTGTGTCTTCATATGCCTTCACTAGCAATTATGAATTACACTATGGTCATGGGTTTTGTTCTTTTAATACAGTTGCCTCAAGATATTCTGAGCTTTACAATGCTGTCTTTAGTACACTGCAAGAAAATATAGAAATTTCATGTGGCAACATTTATTTTTAAAACATTATTTATTACTTTTAAAAATAGCAATGTGGGGCTTCCTTAATGCAAATAGTCTTGCCCAAAAAAACTTGATGTCAAACACTAACTTTTCTTAACACAGCACAACCAAAACCACTCAAAATTATACATTAATTTTTTTTATAGAGCAACATGTGTGGAAAGTGGTACCAGAAATATTTGCATAACAAATATTTGGTTCTGGACCTTTGCACTTATACAGTACTGCACTAACTTACACACATGGTTAATTAATGGTGTAATACTCAGGTGAAGCTGGATTTTCAAAAGACTGATCAATATTTTTTCCCAGATGTCATTTTTATGCAGCTGACTGAAGGAGAAAACATTGCAAAGGTCACACTATTCTTAAATCTTACTAAAATGTATGCGCATCACTTTCTGCTTTCACCCCAATGGCACACAAACCAAAATTCATGGGTATGGAGATGGCTGGACTAGTTCCTGTGGCCACCCCTCTTATATCTTAATTTGCCACTGTCTTTCCTGTGTGCTGGTTAAGTTCCTGCATATTGCAATACTTAATCTACTCACTGCTGAAGTCCCTGGAAACTAGGTAGAATAATTTAGAATGACATGGTTAAGTTAATGCCTATAAAATCTCATTTGTAATATTCAGGAAGATTGAATTATTCTTCCTCTGTTGAAGCAAATGATATGACATTGACTAGAAGCTTTCACAATATTTATAGACTTTCTTGTATCAGCGATCTTTTGGAAATGCAGCCATTAATCTGTAAATACTTGTATAGTGTAGCTGGCATGAAGGTTGCAGTCTTCATGATGTACTAGTGGACAAGCAGGAAGTGATGGTGTTGAGCCACTGTAGTAGTGATGTTATGGTAGGAAGTTACTGTCAAGATCAGGACGTCTGCAAGTTCAAATGGTCACCTAACAATTGCACCTTAGTAGAAAAACACACACAGGAAGTTTATGCAAGTTTTTATCCTTATATGAAATGTTGCTAGTGTTAACATATAAAATTGTATTGCATCAAACCCCCATACATTACTGTCTCTATCCAGTATGAGACCGGTGTTCAGGATAACAAGAAGCCGGCATTGCTCAAGCTGACCACATTTCATCCATTTATACATACTTTTTATTATTAAAGCTTATCTTGTAATTATTGCTGAAGACATTGACTCATTTATTTATTTATTTATGACTTAGAACTATGATAAAGCTATGGATTGATATAATTCCTGATTTGTTTCCATTCTTGTCTCCGCTTGTCCATCCCTGAGTGGTCAGAAGCGGTGCTCCACTGATGATGTGGAAGCCTGAGACAGCCAATCATTTAATGGGCTAGGTTACCTTTTGTCACCAGTCTTCTGTGTGTCACTCACTACGTTTGGAAATGTTTACCTGTTCTATTTAATTTGTTGGTTATAATAATGTTTATGGTCAATAAACTATTTATCTGTGTCAGTATGATAAAAGCAGTTATTGTTGTTATTGTTATTATTATTATTATTATTATTATTATTATTATTATTATCATTATTATTATTATTATTATTATTATTATTATTATTACACATTTTCCTCCTTGTATTTAAATATTATTATTATTATTATTATTATTATTATTATTATTATTATTATTATTATTATTATTATTACACATTTTCCTCCTTGTATTTAAATATTATTATTATTATCATGCATTTTTCTTGTATATAAATAAAATATTGTAACTGATTATTATCTTTTTTTTATCATTCATGTAGACTCAAACTCTCTCTCTCTCTCTCTCTCTCTCTCTCTCTCTCTCTCTCTCTCACGAATAAAATGACTGGTGAGGAACTCTAATCATTAAAGTGCTAAAAATTCCACTAAACCACGAGAAATAAATTATTAAGCCGTTCATTGCAAGGGCCACAGTCAGAAAGTGAAAAAATAAAAAATAAAAATCCTTAAATACCGAGGCTAAGTAAAACATAAGGAATTAGACAAATGATAATTAATAAACACATAAGGAATAATTAATAAACAAAAATTAAGCCAGGAAGACCATTATAATTATTGCAAGGAGACAATATGTATGTATATGTAATTCGAGGTTAAAATGGCTCAAATCTGGTCAAAAAAAGCACATCAATAGTATGCCATAAGTGAAGGTGTTCCTCAAGGCAGGGAAGGTTGGGGGGGGGGTGGCAATGAATAGGGGAGGGGCTATGAACTATTGGGGGGGTAACAGTCCCAATGACTATTAATTAATGACGCATCCAATTTAGCGTGTGTTAATTTTCGCGTTGTGATAATCTAAAGGTTTTCTCGCGTTTTTTTTATTATTTCTTTATTTATTTTATTTTCTTTATTTATTTTATTTGGCAGGTGTTATATATATATATATATATATATATATATATATATATATATATATATATATATATATATATATATATATATATATATATATTATATATACACGCAATTACAGATGTTTGATGATAAAAACGGATAATGCCTACATATACCGAATCTGTATTGCCACAATATATAATTTACTATGTATGTTAATATCGGAATACATGAACTGGAACTTAATTCCAGTTCATATATATATATATATATATATATATATATATATATATATATATATATATATATATATATATATATATATATATATATATATATATATATATATATCAGCATTTCATAGGTATAGAAATATGGGTAAGAAAATATATCTGTAAATTCAGGTGTTCATTTATTAAGCAGTACATAATTATGCTACTTGAAAACATGAAATAAAAGTAGGTTTTGTTAAAAGGTATCCATGATGGACTGTGCACTGGGTTGTATCAGTCAAACAGCCTTTGAACCAGGAATGTGCCATAATGATGCAGTTTTTGCAGAAGTATACTGCGGTTGACACTACAAAAGCCTCTGGAGAAGATTGAGAATGCTGATAATTTGTCATCAAGAGATTATTAGAGATGGGAGGGAAATTGATTTAGAACATGATAGGTGTTATGATAATGCACAGTTCATCATGGGTACAAGGGATTTTTGTTCTTTGTATCAAAACAGGGACTTAAATTAACTTTTCCTGAAAATCTCTCACACTCATTCACCTCCTGTTTGTTTTGAAGAGAGAGAGAGAGAGAGAGAGAGAGAGAGAGAGAGAGAGAGAGAGAGAGAGAGAGAGAGAGAGAGAGAGAGAGAGAGAGAGAGAGAGAGAGAGAGAGAGAGAGAGAGAGAGAAAATAAATAAATAAAAAACCACTGTAGGCCACTTCATTCACAATGCCCAAAGAACTCGGCAACATGTAATGTAATGCTTACTTGATGCCATGAGAGAGAGAGAGAGAGAGAGAGAGAGAGAGAGAGAGAGAGAGAGAGAGAGAGAGAGAGAGAGAGAGAGAGAGAGAGAGAGAGAGAGAGAGAGAGAGAGAGAGAGAGAGAGAGAGAGAGAGAGAGAGAGAGAGAGAGAGAGAGAGAGAGAGAGAGAGAGAGAGCATCCAGTCAACAAGGCCATGGGAATAAAAATTATTAGTAAATGAGAGATGAAAGGATGGTGATAACAAGTGATAAATTAATGAGAAATGGAAGGATGGTGACAAGTGGATGGAAAAATTATGATAAATGAATGAGAAATGAGAGAATAATGACGATGGTAATGAATGGAATGTATGTAACCAAACCTAACCCAACTAAACAGTGTCAGTGCAGGAAGTGTCAGTGTCAGGAACAGCATTGACAAGAGCAGGAACACTGGAAATGATAAAGAAAGGAACAGACACACCGACAGAGTTCCCTGCAGTGGTGTTCGCACATCAACTGGATGAGGGCATGCCAGAGATAACCAGGGAGTCTGTGCCAGTCTTGGTATCTCTGGAAATGAGTAGAAATGATATACAGCATTATGATAAAGAGGCTGAGAGGGACAAGTCACTGCACCTGCCGATTGACTGATTGCTAGCTATTCACTTCATAGCCAGGAAATACCAGAATTTTGAAAAGCAACTCATGTAATCTATAAGAAACATGAAAAGTGACCCCAGCAAGTACAGGCCGGGCAGTTTGACTTATGTGATATGCAAAATACTGGAAACAGCAATTAAAGATATTGAATCATACACTTACACAGCAACACATGGTGGGGGGCATAACACACCTGCGGAAGGGAAGATGAGGCGGAGTAAGACCAAAAAATTACCTTATTCCTGCGAAACTTTCTCTCCCAAATGCTGACCATCAAGCCTTCAACTGTTGACACACACAAACCTAACCTAACCTAACCAACAATTACTGACATGGGAGACACAGGACACATGGCTGAGAGGACACACACACACACACACACACACACACACACACACACACACACACACACACATCCTAAAACACTTCTGTCTACACCTCCACTAATTTCAAAAGGCTCTAGTTGAAAGATAATAGGGATTTTAAGGGTGTTTTTATGATTCTAGTGACAGATTAACAAAATTTTCATATTATTAACTGGAAAAACAGTCTTGAGAACTTGGTTAATCATCCCTGTGGCTTTTGAAAATAGTCGTGGAGAGAGAGAAGTGTTTCTGGATACTGGCCATACATACATACATACACACACACACACCTCAGCAACACAATGATATATTTACATGACACCAGTATTGACACATGACAGGGAAAAATACATGCACAGAGGACATTAGAAGACATCAATTCATAAATAAACCACACTCATATAGACTTTGTATCCTACAATTCCTCGGATAGAACATGACAAGAGGGAGAGAGAAAACGGCTCAACACAAACACAAACACTTCAAAACACACACACACACACACACACACACACACACACACACACACACACACACACACACACACACACACACGTACAGACAGAAACACATAAAAGCAATGCATAAATTCAGGTCATAGGAAGACAAAGTTGCCAGTCAAACTAACAGAGGCACTTCATAAATCTTGGCCTCAATAAATTAAAAACTTTGAACTCCCCATAATTTGTTGAGCGTCTTTTTGGTAGTGTGCCTTTCAACCGATGCCTGGCACTGGAAAAACACCGTGCCGCCCTGCATCAAACTTTTCACTGCAACAAACTTTAGTGTCAGTGGTTCTGTCTGTCTTTCTGCCTGTCTGCCTGTCTCTTTCCTGTCCTTTCTTCCTGCCTGCCTGTTTCTGTCTCTGTCTGTGTGCTTGTCTTTTTTGGCCTTCCTTCCTGCCTGCCTGCCTGTTTCTGTCTGTCTATCTGCCTGCCTGCCTGCCTGTTTCTGTCTGTCTATCTGCCTGCCTGCCTCTTTCCTGTCCTCTTTCCTGTCCTTTCTTCCTGCCTGCCTGTTTCTGTCTCTGTCTGTGTGCTTGTCTTTTTTGGCCTTCCTTCCTGCCTGCCTGCCTGTTTCTGTCTGTCTATCTGCCTGCCTGCCTGCCTGTTTCTGTCTGTCTATCTGCCTGCCTGCCTGCCTGTTTCTGTCTGTCTATCTGCCTGCCTGCCTGCCTGTTTCTGTCTGTCTATCTGCCTGCCTGCCTGCCTGTTTCTGTCTGTCTATCTGCCTGCTTGTCTCTTTTTGATATCCCTTCCTGCATCCCTGCCTGTCTATGAAACTTTCTATCTTTCTGCTTGCCTGCCTGTCTCTTTAGGCCTTCCTTTGTTTCCTCACCTGTCTGCCTGTCTATAAGTCTTTGTCTGTCTGTCTGTCTGTCTGTTTTTCTACCTCCATGTCTGTCTGTATGTCCTTCCTCCCTGTCTGTCCGTGTATCAGCTGTCTGTCTTTCTTCCTGCACGTCTGTTTGTGTGTCTTTCTCTCTCAACAACAGTATATAATATCTGTTCATCCTTCACTTTACACGCCAATAAAAGAAAGAAGCCCTGCATATACGTAGAAACTCTTCCTGGTATTTCTGAAAGAAGAAACATTCTGTAGCAACACAAACAGCAACACTGGTTTCTTAATACTGCAACACACAAGTACACAGAAACACTCCCTCCTAGAAACACCCAACCCCTGCAACACACAGCCACACCTACACAAATCCCCCTCCCACTCTCTCTCTGGATGCAAAAAAGAAAATAGAGCAATGGTGAAACTTTGGATACAAACAGCAACTCTAACAAAAAATCTGGGGCAGTAGGCATTAATGTGACCCTTTACTGTGGCCATAATCGTTGCTCTGCTGTGTATTCAGTGAGTGTGCAAGGCTGCCATTAATTCCCAGGCTTGTAAGTTGGTAATAAATATGGTATGTTATTTCCTGTTTATATATGAATTCCTGAAATTATTCTATTCCTCCTATGGTGTTTACATTCATCCATGTAACTTAACATATAATTATTCCTCTCATGGTACTTTTCTCATACTTAATCTAATCTAATATTATTCCTCCCATGGTGAATTCTTGCTAACCTAACCTATTTTAACCTTGCCCAAAATTATTTTTCCCAAGGTACATATCTTTACTCAACCTAACAGATCTAATCTAATCTAATCTAATACTATCCCTCCCATTGTGAATTCTATCTAACCTATTTTGACATGGCTGAAAAAATATTCTTCCTAAGGCACATAACCCCACCTGACCTAACCTAACCTAACCTTGTCTATCATGATAATTATTTAGGGGTTAAATCTTGAGTGGAATAGTTGCAGAGGAAAATTTATTTTACTTATGGAAACTAATGGAATAATATTAATTTTCTCAATAAAGTTCTGCTAAATTTCCTTCACAAAATCAAGATGATGAAATGAATATTGGAAAAAAATAAAAAAATAAAATAATAATAATAATAATAATAACAATAATAATAATAATAATAATAATAATAATAATAATAATAATAATGTCTCTGAAAGTTTGAGAATATATAAAATGCAAATACTGAAACAAAGAAATAACAATTATATATCAGATAAACAGTAGAAAATCTAAGTACAAAAATTATGTCAAGAAAAAAATGAGGACAACAAATACAGAAAAGTGGAGGCTGGTGACCTGTGCTGATTGACCTCACAGGGTCACCCCCCCACACACAGGATACACATGTCAACATCAGGAGGCTGGTGACCTGTGCTGATTGACCTCACAGGCTCACCCCCCACACAGCAGGGCACCAAAAGGCCTAATGGCAGTCACATATAAGGCACATTACATGGCTTAGTGGCCTGCCATCTGCTGCCTTAAGCCTAATGTTTGTTGACATGGAACCTGCCTTTCTAAATGAAACTAAATAAGAATACTATACATGAACTGCCTTCCTAAATGAAACACACACACACACACACACACACACACACACACACACACACACACACACACACACACACATTCTCTCTCTCTCTCTCTCTCTCTCTCTCTCTCTCTCTCTCTCTCTCTCTCTCCATGTGTAAATTTTTCTCTTATTTTCACATCTATGTTACCTCCTCCTCCTCCTCCGTCTTTACCTCTCGTTACCGAGAGAGAGAGAGAGAGAGAGAGAGAGAGAGAGAGAGAGAGAGAGAGAGAGAGAGAGAGAGAGAGAGAGAGAGAGAGAGAGAGAGAGAGAGAGAGAGAGAGAGAATGAACGCAAAAAAAAATCATTTCCAATTTAAAGAAAATTAAAATTCTTAACGAAAACGAAGAGAAAGAATGAAATAAAATAAACAAACAAACAAACAAACAAACAAATAATGAAGAAAGAATGAAATACCTTTTAATATATAATTATTATGCAACTGAGAGAGAGAGAGAGAGAGAGAGAGAGAGAGAGAGAGAGAGAGAGAGAGAGAGAGAGAGAGAGAGAGAGAGAGAGAGAGAGAGAGAGAGAGAGAGAGAGAGAGATTCATGTGTTCTCATTTGAAGGAGTGTCTGTCTGTCTGTCTGTCTGTCTGTCTGTCTGTCTGTATGTATGTATGTGTGTGTGTGTGTGTGTGTGTGTGTGTGTGTGTGTGTGTGTGTGTGTGTGTGTGTGAGAAAACACACACACACACACACACACACACACACACACACACACACACACACACACACACATTTGCTAAATTAAATATATACATGTGTTTTGCAAGCGAGAGAGAGAGAGAGAGAGAGAGAGAGAGAGAGAGAGAGAGAGAGAGAGAGAGAGAGAGAGAGAGAGAGAGAGAGAGGGAGAAATATATATTATCATAATAATAATAATAATAATAATAATAATAATAACAATAATAATAATAATAATAATAATAACAATAATAATAATAATAACAACAACTCACCACTTCCTTGTACGTTATAAAATCCTTTCTTCCAAACAACAACAACAACAACAACAAATTTTTCAAAACTTTTCCGAAATTTAAAAGCCAAAAATTTTCTAGGGCACTTATCTGGCGCGGGTTTTAAGTACACTGGGCTACTTATAAGACACTTAAGTCACCACTGCCACTTTTAATAGTAAGACTGGTGTGGAGATTTAAAAGCCCACTAGGTATGCGTGGTTGGAACGGAGGAGGCGAGAGCGCACGTCCTCCCCCTACGACTGCTGAGATAATACTGAGGGATACGTGAAATACCTTTTTTTTCCCCCCTTCCTATGAACTCTCTCTCTCTCTCTCTCTCTGTTACTGTGTGGAGTGGTGGTGATGCTAGTAGTAGTAGTAGTAGTAGTAGTAGTAGTACGTAAAAAAGGAAAAAAAAAATCATATTAGCGGTTGGATTAAAAGAAAGAGAAGGAATTAAAAACTAACGAAATTGCGTCTGGAATGAGAGAGAGAGAGAGAGAGAGAGAGAGAGAGAGAGAGAGAGAGAGAGAGAGAGAAAGTTTTGAAGCTTAACAATGAAGGAATTACGAAGAAAATAATTCTCTTTCTACAAGAGAGAGAGAGAGAGAGAGAGAGAGAGAGAGAGAGAGAGAGAGAGAGAGAGAGAGAGAGAGAGAGAGAGAGAGAGAGAGAGAGAGAGAGAGAGAGAAAGTTTTGAAGCTTAACAATGAAGGAATTACGAAGAAAATAATTCTCTCTCTTTCTACAAGAGAGAGAGAGAGAGAGAGAGAGAGAGAGAGAGAGAGAGAGAGAGAGAGAGAGAGAGAGAGAGAGAGACTCATTTCCACTGATGACAAGAGAGTGTTTTGTGAGAGAGGCGGTGTGTCGGCCATTTGAGGGTGTTTCCAGCAATGCCGTGAGTGAGGAGTCACCTATAGTAATAATAATAATAATAATAATAATAATAATAATAACAATAGTAATAATAATAACAATAGTAATAATAACTAATAATTTATTTCTAAACTTTTGAA
>NC_087170.1:23388994-23396494 GCF_035594125.1 Scylla paramamosain | reverse complement strand
GTTAGGTCAGGTTAGGATAGGTTAGGTCAGGTTAGGATAAGTTAGGTTAGGTTAGGTTAGGTTAGGTCAGGTCAGGTTAGGTTAGGTTAGGTTAGGTCAGGTCAGGTTAGGTTAGGTTAGGTTAGGTTAAGTGAGGTGTACGAGTATTTAATCTTTAATTTGATCTCAGTATTTTTTTCTTGTAGTATTTAGTTGGCTTTGAGCAGTGTCCCTCCTATATATATAAAAAATAAAACAAAATAAACAAATAAATAAATAAACTAAAACAATAAAACGTTTACAACTTTGAATCACTTTCCCGACACTTGTGCATGGAGGCAGTGTTGCATGAGCCTTGACTGACAAATATTGCAGCGCGTTGACAACCACACACTTCACACCTCAGCTTAGCAACACACACCAACACAACACCCTGCTCACTTTCTCCTTGATGTCCGCAGCCTGTACCGCCCCTCCGTCCCTGCCGTCCACCTCACCACCGCTGCTGCTGCCACCGCCATCGCTGCCGCCAACCTGCTTGCCGGATCGGAGGGTTGCCGTTGCTCTGAAAGTTACGTTAGGTTAGGTTAAGTGGGGCCGTGGGAAGAGGATGTAGGTTAGGTTAGGTTAGGCTAGGCTAGGTTAGGTTAGGGTAGGCTTCTTTAGGTTAGGTTAGGTTAGGTTAGGTAAGGCTTGGCTAGGTTAGGCTTGCTTAGATAAGGTTTGGCTAGGTTAGGTTAGGTTAGGTTAGGTTAGGTTAGGGTAGGCTTCTTTAGGTTAGGTTAGGTTAGGTTAGGTAAGGCTTGGCTAGGTTAGGCTTGCTTAGATAAGGTTTGGCTAGGTTAGAATTGCTTAGGTTAGGTTAGGTAGAGTTTGGTTAGGCTAGCTTGGGATTATGACACGAGATAGCCAGTCTTGGGGAGGAGGAAGCACCAGACAGAAGTTCGGGTAGGCTTCTTTGGGTTAGGTTAGGTTTGGTTAGGGGCAGCTGAGGAGTGTGAGGCTCCACCACATCAGGTTAAATTTGAGGTAATATTTGAGTCATTTTCTCACTCACCACCAAAATTTTCCCACTGTAAAAACTTTAATATTTTTTTTCTGAAGGCTACAACGAAAGACAAGGCAACACACACACACACACACACACACACACACACACACACACACACACACACACACACACACACTGCATAAGCATCTGTACAACGAAAGACAAGGCAACACACACACACACACACACACACACACACACACACACACACACACACACACACACACACTGCATAAGCATCTGTACAACGAAAGACAAGGCAACACACACACACACACACACACTGCATAAGCATCTGTACAACGAAAGACAAGGCAACACACACACACACACACACACACACACACACACACACACACACACACACACACACACCAGAAACACCTAGAAACACATTTTTCCTCCCCAAAAAAACACCCATAAACAATTTTCCTCCCCAAAAACATCTAACAACACAATTTTCCTCCCCAAAAACACCCAGAAACAATTTTACTCTCCTAAAACACCTAGAAAGACAATTTTCCTCCCCTAAAACAACCCAGAAACACAATTTCCCTCCCCAAAAACACCCAGAAACACAATTTTCCTTCCCAAAAACATCTAGGAACACAATTTTCCTCCCAAAAACACCTAGAAGCACAATCTTCCTCCCCAAAAACACCTAGAAATGCAATTTTCCTCCCCAAAAACACCCAGAAACACAATTTTACTCCCCAAAAACACCTAGAAGCACAATTTTCCTCCCCAAAGAACACCTTCAAACGCAATTTTCCTCCCCAAAAACATCCAGAAACACAATTTTACTCCCCAAAAACACCTAGAAGCACAATTTTCCTCCCCAAAGAACACCTTCAAACACAATTTTCCTCCCCAAAAACACCTAGAAGCACAATTTTCCTCCCCAAAAACACCTAGCAACACAAATTTTCCTGCCCAATAACACCTAGCAGCACTATTTTTCTCCTTTTAATACTCAAAAAACACAAATTCGGCCCAGAACAGCTATTTCTATTAACAGTACTCAAAGAAAACACTGATTACCGGTCAAAAATAGCTCAAAAACATTAATTTCTACGCAAAAAACACTGAAAAAACACGTGATTTCCTTTCAAAACACCCAAAAAAACATACATTTCTACCCAAACACACTGAAAAACATGCGACTTTCTTTCAACACATCAAAAAACACACATTTCTAGCCAAAAACATTTAAATAACACTTAATTTCCTTTCAAAACACCCCAGAAGAGACACACACCTACCCAAGGACAGCGAAAAAACAACAATTTCTACCCAAACAAACTTGAAAAACACCAAAATCTAAAAAAAAAAACAAAAAAAATAAAAAAATATATAAAAAAAACATCCCCTGCCTTTTTAAAACGCCACAGAAACGAAGAATTCACTCCTCTTTCTATTCTTCTCTATGCATGAAAACAGCTGGAAAATATAGGAAATAACACTAAATACTGATGGAAGGGCACTGGCAGGTGGGAAGGTCCAGGGTCTCGGTCCCCGGATGAAGGCGGCTGATGACGTCACGTCCGCCATATTTACGTTACGCAAATGATTTTGAAAATGACCCCTCGCAAAAATGGAGCTAGGCCGGAATGCTTTACATATTATGAAAGGGCATAATTTTAAATTAATTCTGGAGATATAAAAATATTCCAAGCTTCAGTAATAATAAAGCTATATTTAAATAACTATATGAAAAAGTGTTCGAACAAACACGATAAAAAAAAACACTCCAAAGTCCACAAATCTCATTTCTCACGAACACAATACACTTTAAAAAATCGAAACTATTTTTACAAACAATCAGAAGTTAACCGGAAGCTGAAATAAATAAATAAATAATTTATAAATGTCGACTTTTTGAGTTTTCAACGGGTCTAAAACCCCTCTAAAAGTCCACGTATTTCACTCAAAAGCATCATAACATATTTAAAAAACAATAAACGATTTTTTGAGCCCATAAAATCTTGCCTAGCGGCTGAAATAAAAAATTATGTTTGGCGGTATGAAAAATTTAACGGCAAACAGCAACACTTATTTACGCTGAAACAACCTCATAATCGACATGTTTCCCTTAACACTCGCACGCAAAACACTCAAAACACCACCAAATATTTTTACAAACCATAAAATCTTAGTTAAAAAGCCTAAATATATAAGTTAAGAAAATAGAAAGAATATTGGAACCTGGGGTAGACTCTGGCAATCCATTATGGCGGCCGCGGGAGGGCTGGGAGGGGGCTCAGATAAAAACAAGGTTGGCTATCTCTCTTTCCTTATTATTTGTGGTTGTTATGAAGGTTATTTCTCTGTTTTCTGGATTAATTTCAGCTGTGTGTATGCGTGTGTGTGTATATATGTGTGTGTGTGTGTGTGTGTGTGTGTGTGTGTGTGTGTGTGTGTGTATATCTATGTGTGTGTGTGTGTGTGTGTGTGTGTGTGTGTGTGTCCGCCTCTATTCCATGATAAATAGCATTATATTCTCTCTTCTCTTCTCCCCTTTTGCTATTAAGTATCAAGTATTTTCCAGGTATTTCCAGTGTTTTCCAGGTAGTGTCGTAGGTTGAAGCCAGACCTCTGCTACCTGTCACTACTAAACTCACCTTAATTGACCTCCTGTGCCTCTGTGGTCCCGTTCCCTGGTGTTTAAATGAAAAGAGGACACACACACACAACCGCACTGCACGGTGTTTCCCAGGTACACTGAGGAAGACAATAAAAAATAAATAAATCTGCTGTCTCTCAATATTTATCGTAATTTACAGTGTTTTGTTGTGTGAGGAGCAGACTACTGGGGTGATTTGTGCACAGGTAAGTGGCAGTAGGTGGATGAGTGTGTGTAACGAGTGTATTAATGTGTGTGAGGGAAATAAAGGGGTGTGAGGTATGACGGGCCAGCCTGCCGCAGCTCACCCCTGGCCTGTTAAACCTTCCGTCAGACTTAAACTAGGCAGTGGCGGTTAGGTCTGACCAGCGGACATGAAAGCATAGTCATGTGGCTCCATTCACTGCCACGGGTGACTTATGGTGACGAGAAATAAAGTTAATAATGGCTAATATATACGGACGTCCGGATCATGTCTGCTTATATTTTTTAAAAAGTTGAATTTTGGCGGGTTTTCATTTCACGGAAGAGTTCATTTGTTAATATTTCGTCATGCGGGTTACGTTGAAACTAAATATTACGAGTATGACTAAATAAAAAGCCGAAATAATGTAAAAAAAAAAAAATAATGAAGGTACCGTGGATTGGCAACACTTACAATGTAAACAAACAGCTGATCACGGGTCCGGAGCGAGGCAAGGAGATAAAAATAATAATAAACGAAGGAAATAGAGGAAATAGAAGGACGACAGCAGGCAGAGAGGGGCAGGAGAAGTAGCAGAATCAGGGAAAGGCGTATTGGTGCCAGTAAATAAGGTGAGAGCTGTAATAAGGCTGGTAAATAAGACAGTTGTTTTGTTTGTAGATAATTGTGAGAAAATATTTGTTTTGTATATTAGGTAAGTGTGTGTGCGTGTATATATGTGTGTGTGTGTGTGTGAGAGAGAGAGAGGTTGGCATTCAGTCAGTCAGTCAGTCAGGCACTAAACCAAGCTGAAATAGTCAATTAATTAACCAGTCAATCAGGCAGGCGGTCATTTAGATATTCAAAACATCTAACCACAAAAAAAACAGTAAAAAAACACTGGTAAATTTATAGTTTAAGCCAATGTTTCCAATCTGTACCCACGGCCCACGGCGTTATTATTATTAATTTCCGACAAGTAGTGTAATCATTAGAAATGATGTGAATAGTGAGAAGAACAAAATGAGGTAGGTTATTACCACGTAGTGTGTAATGGCTTAAACTATAATAAAACCTAAATTTTTATAGGCCTGGCATTTCAGTGGGATTTCTGTTTTTATTGGATTTTTTGTTGCCCTTGGCTCGTGTCACTCCTTCAGAAAAAGGAGAAAAGGTATTTGTCTCTCCTCTTGCACTTTTCCCTCTTCAGGTGTCTCATATTTGGGAAGAATTGTGACATACTGGATACGTTTATCTTCAACACACACACACACACACACACACACAGATAAGATACGTTTAAATGTATAAATCTTACCTCACCTTTTATGAACACAGTTAAGTTCCTTTGAAATAATTAGTGGGTGTTTGTCAGTGTTGATGAAGAGTTATGCCATGACCTGCTCTCTTAAGCATTACCAGTGACCTGTTTGGTTATGAGTCATGTTAGCAGATGAACCTGGCCTGACCTAACTAACCTACCACTGCAGGGACAAGCAACACCAAATGTTAGCCTCACTTTGATTAATGCTTCATATCACCTATAGTAATGGACACACACACACACACACACACACACAAATTCATTAAAGTATCATGTCTTGCTTCTTTATCTCCTTTCTCCTTTTTTAAAATTAATTAATTAATTAATTTATGTATCTATCTAGTTATTTATCTATTTATTCATATACTACTACTACTACTACTACTACTACTACTACTATTTGTAGTAGGAGAGGTAAGGCTCTACTGTAGTCAGAGGAAACCTTGTAGCAAATTGTTATCCATTGTATACTGACAAAGAACTTCTCTCCTTAACAGGTGGACTTGGAATCTCTCAGGGGAAACTACATGTAGTAATTGAATTAAAATGGCTAGAACCAGAGGATGGGGTTGTGCGTCCCCGGGAGTTCAGAGGGTGCCGGCGCTTCAACTGATGGTGTGGACCCATGAGACAGAGGCTCCACCAGGTGTGTGTGTGTGTGTGTGTGTGTGTGTGTGTGTGTGTGTGTGTGTGTGTGTCTCTCTCTCTCTCTCTCTCTCTCTCTCTCTCTCTCTCTCTCTCTCTCTCTCTCTCTCTCTCTCTCTCTCTCTCTCTCTCTCTCTCTCTCTCTCTCTCTCTCTCTCTCTCTCCAGTGAAATAGTTATCCAAACAGCCTATTAAACAGAAAGAGAGAGAGAGAGAGATTTATTTTGGTTCCCTTCCTTAGAGTGAAGTGCTGCCCTTCATGTGGAAATGTTGATTAGAAAAAAGACCTGCCCTGGGTCCATCATTTTTGTGAGTGACTTTTACCAGAGACAAGAGTCTGACTACTTCATGCTACTTATTAAAACTCTTCACAATGATGTTCTCCATGCCCTTGCTGGCCCAAATCCTTGAAAGGTTTATGGACCTGATGGGGTCCCTCCTATTGTTCTCCAAAACTGTGCCTCCGTGCTTGCACCTTGCCTAGTCAAACTCTTTCAGCTGTCTGTCTGTCAACATCTACCTTTCCTTCTTTGCTGGAAGTTTGCCTACATTCAGCCTATTCCTAAAAAGGGTGACTGACTGTTCTAATCCCTCAGAATACCATCCTGTTGATTTAATTTCCTGCCTATCTAAAGTTTTTGAATCTCTCCTCAGCAGGAAGATTGTTAAATATCTATCACTCCATAACCTTTTATCTGATTGCTAGTATGGGTTCTGTCAAGGCCGCTCTACTGGTGATCTTCTTACTTTCCTTAGTGAGTCTTGGTCATCCTCCTTCAGAGACTGCTGTTGCCTTAGACATATCAAAAGCTTTTGATATAGTATGGCACAAATCTGATTTCCAAACTAGCCATCTATGGGTTCTTTCCTTCTCTCTGTAACTTCATCTCAAATTTCCTTTGTGACTGTTCTTTTGCTGCTGCGGTAGATGGTCACTGTCTTCTGAACCTATTGACAGTGGTGTTGCTCAGGTTTCTCTCCTGTCACCCACTCTCTTCCTATTATTCTTCAGTGATCTTCTAAACCAAACTTCTTGTCCTATTCACTCCTATGCTGATGATACCAATCTTCATTTTTCCACGTCTTTTCATAGACGTCCAACCCCTCAGGAAGTAAACATTTCGTGCAGGGAAGCCACAGGATGCCTGACTTCTGATCTCTCTAAAATTTCTGATTGGAGCAGAGCAAACTTGGTATTGTTCAATGCCTCAAAAACTCAATTCCTCCATCTATCAACTCGACACAACCTTCCAGACAACTATCCCCTCTTCTTCAATGACGCTCAACTGTCCCCCTCTTCTACACTGAACATCCTCGGTCTGTCCTTTACTTATAATCTGAACTGGAAACTTCACCTCTCATCTCTAGCTAAAACATCTTCTATGAAGTTAGGTGTTCTGAGACGTCTCCGCTAGTTTTTCTCACCCCCCCAGCTGCTAACTCTGTACAAGGGCCTTATCCGTCCATGTATGGAGTATGCTTCACATGTCTGGGGGGTTCCACTCATACTGCTCTTCGAGACAGGGTGGAATCAACAGCTTTTCGTCTCATCAACTCTCCTCTAACTGACTGTCTTCAGCCTTTCTCTCTCTCTCTCTCTCTCTCTCTCTCTCTCTCTCTCTCTCTCTCTCTCTCTCTCTCTCTCTCTCTCATACACACACACACACACACTTTTATATAAAATTTGAGCATTT
>NC_087170.1:23371494-23381494 GCF_035594125.1 Scylla paramamosain | reverse complement strand
TGTGTGTGTGTGTGTGTGTGTGTGTGTACGAAGAATGTATGTGCTTATTCAAATGTGTACTTGTATGGACAGAGGAAAAGAAGGAAAAACAAGTTAGATCTCTCTCTCTCTCTCTCTCTCTCTCTCTCTCTCTCTCTCACCGTAAAAAAACAAAATAGAGCAAATTATTGACTCTTCCTCCTCCTCCTCCACGTTCTACAATTTAAATATATATAAGTAACAATAAAGAAAATCAGAGAGAGAGAGAGAGAGAGAGAGAGAATGTTGTTCACCCACACCTCCCATCACCCATCACCCACACATACCTCCCTTTCACCATCACACAGGTAGATGCCACAGGTGAGCGGGCAACAGGCACGTTCCTCCATGCGCATACAGCTGGGGGACGCACGCATGAGTCTGCTAACCTAACCTAACCTAACCCTAACCTAACCTAACCTGACCTGTTTCATTGTTTCCTGCCCAAACCTGAACCCTAATTATGCTGAAGGTGACACGTTCTGGTCTGAGTGACTGACTGACTGACTGACTGCCTTGAGTGATTGAGTGGGTGAGAGTTGGAAGGAGAAGAGGAGGGAGGTTAGAGGAGAAAGATCGCAAGCTGAAGAAGAGGGAGGTCAGAGGAGGAAGACTGCAGGATGAAGAGGGGGGAGGTTAGAGGAGAAAGACTGCTGGATGAAGAGGGGGGATGTTAGAGGAGGAAGGTTGCAAGATGAAGAGGAGGGAGGTTAGAGGAGAAAGGTTGCAAGATGAAGAAGGGCGTGGAATGGACTCAGTTGTGATGTCAGTGGAGTTAGTAGAAGGGTTTACTGAGAGGAAAATGGTGAGGGAATGGACATATGTGTAGTGTATAGTGAATGTATTCATTATAAAGGGGCTGCCACGTGTACATAGGTCTGTCCATTTATTTACTTATTACTTTTTTTTTATCATCATCATCATCATCATCATTATTATTATCATTTATTTTTATTTATTCTTTTTTTTACAGCTATTCTTATGTTTCTACGTATGCATGGTGATATAACCTTACACACACACACACACACACACACACACGACACACACACACTGGCGTAGGTCCAGGTAAATGTACAGTACAGTCTTACCCCCCCTCACACAGAAAGAAAGAGGCGGGATGGAGCGGAGTGAGGCGGGGCAAGGCATTAGCACATTACTCTTTATCCCCCTGCGTGATCACCTTGCACGATAAAGAGAGAAGATTCACTCATTGACTTGAGGCATCGTAACAACAGGGAATAGCACCGAACAGGAGGAGGAGGAAGAGGAGGAGGAGGAGGAGGAGGAGGAAGTGCTGAGCTAGTTCTCTGTCAGATGGAAATGCCCCCTTCCGCAGAGACCCAAGATGAATCAAGGCAGGGCTGGACAGGGCTGGACGGAGCTGGCACACACACACACACACACACACACACACACACACACGGCATCTCCCTCCCTCATCTCCCACCTCTTGCTATGAATGGGTGATGGAGAAGGGACGGAGGGAGGGAGGGAAGAGGGAGAGAGGAGTCCTGTGTTGCGTCCCTCACCACCTCTTTTTAATAATCCCCTTCACCTTCCCCTCCCCCTCCCCCTCCTTGCCCATTCACACATCTTCCCTCGCCACGCCTTCCCCTACCTCCCCCTCCCCACAGCTGCATCTGGCCCACTCCCTTCCCCACCTCCCCATCACCCTCCCATTCCTCCAGGTCCCTTTCGCGGCTTGTCCCTGCAGCGTTAGGGCGACCAACACAGCAACGCCACGCCCCCGCCCACATCCGGAGGTCAGCGGGCGTCCTGCGGGTGGGGCGGGGCGCGGCGGGGACGTAAGGAGCCCCAAGCCGTCCGTTAATGTCTTAGTGGGGCCACAGGTGGTAAGCAATGTGGGGCGGCGGGGGTGAGGGGAGAGGCACAGGGGACGGGAGGGGGAGGCGGGTGAATGAGGGTGTGAACAGTGGGCGTGGGAACATTAGGCAGAGACAATGGGAGAGGAGGCGAAGGAAAACAGACACGGTGAGGAAGAGTGACAAGTCCGGACGGCCGCCTCTCACCTTGCTCCTGACGACGCCCCTGTAGAGGCTCTGCGCCGTGGAGGGCTTCCTACGCCGGCTGCGGGCGGGAGACACCTGCAGTGCCTCCACCAGCGACGACATCCTCCTCCTCCTCCTCCTCCTCCTCCTCCTGTAGTCCTCACCTCCTTGCCTTCATCACGATCCTCGACACGCCGCCGCCGCGACACCCTCGTCTCGTGTTAGCGGGCGGTGGCAGCGGCGGCGGCGGCATCAGTTCCTCGCCCTGGGGAACGCCGCCTAACACACGCCCCGCTGCACCGTGCACGCCGCTCGCCGGGCACACACACGCAACACACCTGACCACTCACTGCCTGGAAGCACGTCTCGCCTCCTCACGCCAGCATTTCTCTCCTTCAGCGATCACATTACTTCCGAAACACGTGAAAAACACAGCGTGGGCCAAACACAGCATAACACAGAGAGGGCGGCATCGCTGCTGTCCTCCCGGAGCACGGTATAGGTACAGCAGCCGCGTGGAGTGTCAGGCCAGGGGCACCACGCACACCCAACAGAGGGGTGCCAGAGTCGCGGTGGCACCGAGAATATCCGGAGGGACGCCAGAACACGGCGGCGTACGTCTCACCTTCACCGTCGCTTAGTGTCAACTCAGGCGAGTCGGTCGCAGCCGCAGGGTTGCCAGGTCAGCGGCAGTATTTTCGCGCACTTTTACTCCAAAAAGAGCCCAAAACCCGCGGACTCCACCCTCCAAAAGAGCTCAAAAAGAGCCCAATATTTTTATGAATAATATGCATAATAATATTATGCATGAATAACATGCATAATAATAGCAAAGCCACCTTGTGTCAGACAGCTGCTGCAACAACATCTTGAGGGGCTGTTCTCCCACATTGATGGTAGCGTACACCTCTGCATATTTTTCTGCTGTCGGAGAGAGCTATTCGAAAAATACTTATATGTCTGCGATACCATGAACTCAAGGTGGGAAGGTAGTTTTTTCATGGCATACGACATGCATAATTGTAACGAGTGGCAAATGCACTTGATGTGTGTGTAACCTCCGGATTTATTTCACGTAATCGTGAGGTGACGGAGTTGTGTGCTCCGGACATTGTGTTACAGCCATCACTTGCCAAACCAATACACTTTTTTATGTCTAGATTTACTTTTTTTTTTCAGGAACTCAAGCAAAGATGCTGTAACAGCCTCAGCAGTGCTTCTATCGAGTTCAACAAGTCCCAAGAATGATGTTATGATTCTTTTCTGTTCGTAACTTGGGGTACCGAACAACAACAACAACAACAACAATACACAGCTTTTTCTTCCTATTATTGTCAGTACTTTCGTGTATTATCAATGAATATTCACTTTTGCCAATGTCACAACACAGTTCCTTCAGCATACACGGTGCTAACACTTTGTTGTCTTGAGCCCGTCCTCTTGTTCCCACTCTTTACAGTATTTTTTGCTGTATTTCGACCACTTGCTCATGTTCACGTGCATACGTACACACGTATGCACGTGGCCTGCATCCAGTATACTTGTATCTCCTCCAGGCAGGCTGAGGCAGCTACGAGGCTGAGAATAAATAAAGTGGCTGTGTTTCAGTGTGTGTGCTGTGAGGTGAATGTGGAAATTATGGGTGCGGCATGCAGGTGTTCAGGATGGATGCCCTACAGTCTTAATGAGGTCATGCGGCCCTAGTAGTAATCCCCTTAGGGAGAGGGGAGACTTGTTCACACCACCCTTCTACTGGCTGACCTGGCGCCACTCCTTATCATACGAGTGAGTCTACTCCCTCATTTGGTATGTCGGGAAGGCAAGAGTATATTATATATTTTCAAATATAAGTAGCCCAGAAAATAGCCCAACTGCGGTAAAAAGAGCCCAAAAAGCGCCAAACCGCGGAAACCATATTTTTCACGCCCAATACCAGGAAAAAGAGCCCAATTGGGCGAGAAAACCACGGACCTGGCAACTCTGGTCGGTCGGGACCCATGTGTGTGTGTGTGTGTGTGTGTGTGTGTGTGTGTGTGTGTGTGTGTGTGTGTGTGTGTGTGTGTGTGTGTGTGTGCCGCTACACGCTGCCCGCCACCAGGCACCCACCAACGGACGCACGCACTCACGCAGCGTAAAGAGAAGAGAGGCCCTCGCGCCACCCATGCAGGTATTGGAGTCCTACGAGTGTGACAACCTTACCTGGGTCACTGAAGACAGGAAGGAGGCGCAGGAGGAGGAGGAGGAGGAGGAGGAGGGAGAGGAAGTGAGGGAGAGGGAAGGGAGAGCGAGGCAACAGCAGGGATTAATTAGACTCGGGAGCAACAGTTTGTGGGCCGCTGCCTTACGGGCCCGGCCACCAGCACGCCCGCACACCCGCACGCCCCTACGCCGCAAGAAGTAGGTAAAGGTCAACCGTTACCGCTGATGACGAAGTTTATTTACGAGTAATCCGCTCTATCTTCGGTTTTTTTTTTTTTTTTTTTTCGTGAGGAATGCGAACCCAGGTGAACACGTGTGACTAGGTATCATACCACAGGTGAGGAGTTAATGAGTAATCTCTCTCTCTCTCTCTCTCTCTCTCTCTCTCTCTCTCTCTCTCTCTCTCTCTCTCTCTCTCTCTCTCTCTCTCTCTCTCTCTCTCTCTCTCTCTCTGTCACGACCCTGCCTCCGTGATGTAACTTCCCCTGACACACACACACACACACACACACACACACACACACACACACACACACACACACACACACACACACACACACACACAGCCTAATCAGAGCATTGTACAAGGTGATCTAGTAGCACTGTACCTAGGCGGAAATTCTTTAAGTTTTTCTCTCACTCTTTTCTTTAATCTTATATTTTTTCCCTCTTTTTTTGTAACCTTGCAAGACCCGCCGTGCCGCCTCACACACACACGCCCCCAGTAACACACACGGCGCAGTAACAGCAGCGGCGCTCGCCAAACCTTCCCGTGAGTCACCTGCAGGAGGAACACAGCAGGACAGGTGATGCGAGGCCTTACCTTCGTATTCTTAGACACCTTGATGCCACGTACGCACTCACCGTCACTCCTTGTAAGTTTAACAGGGTGTAGCAGAAGTATTAGTGGTTTTCAAGGCTGTTTTCATGATTTGTGTGAGTTTTAACGAGGAATTCGCAGCTACAAAGGAAGACAGAGAACACACACACACACACACACACACACACACACACACACACACACACACACACAAGAACGCGACTCATCATCATATCTGTAGCCTTTGAAAACAACCGTAATGAAAGCCCCCACAGAGTTTATGAATGCAAGTGTTAATCCACACGTACCAAAACAAAACAACTGCTATCTGTGTGGTTGTTAGCTAGTTGTGTGAACGAGTGAATGAGCGAGACTTGTGTGAGGCATGAATACGTGTATGAGTGAACGAGCTAGGCTTCAGTCATAAGTGTTAAGTGGAAGTGCGCGGCCTGGCGCCGGGAGATCACCTACCTCCAGCCTTCTGTTCACACCTTCTGTGAATAAACACCTGCACTGTTACCTGCGTTTCCTGTGCCCCTGCTGGTCAAGAGTCGAACATGGCGCAGTGAGTAGGATCAGGACAAGGCTGCAGTGGGTACGGCGCAGAATGGAGAAGCAGTTGGAGGCGCTGGCTGCCCTGCTAGCGCGACAGTCGGAGCAGAGTCAGGCTCGCGAGGAGCGTTTAACCCAGCTGCTGGAGAGAGTGGGGACACAAGCTCCCAGTCGCACCACGGCGAGCAATGAAGGCGAAACCACAGCCCGCAGCACGTCTACCCAGGGCGCGAGGTTCCCGACGTCCGCCACCATCATTCCTCACTTAACGGCGTCAGCATCTTTACGTGAGTTCGACACGTGGCGCCATAAGTTTGAAGGATACGTAACCCTCGCCAGGATAGACTGTCTCTCCCTGGCTGAGCAGAGGGCGGCACTCGCTGCTGTCCTAGACGACGAGTGGACCCGTACACTTCGCTACGGGATAAGCTTACCGAGAGACGCGGAGTTAAGAACCATCCTCGATGCAATGTGTGAGTACCTGCGAAGCCAGCGCAACATCATCATGGATAGAAGAGACTTCTACTCCCGCGTGCAAGAAACGCAAGAAGGTTTTGACGACTTTTTATGTGCTGTAAAGGAAATCGCCAATTTCTGTGACTTTTGCGACCAGTGCATAAACCATCAGCTGCGTGACAGAATTGTCGTTGGGACACGAGACGAAGTGGCTCTGAAACGCATGCTGGAAAACAAGAAACTCACCCTTGAAAACGCCATAGATATTTGCAGAGCATCAGAGAGCGCTAACCAGTGTAGTGCAGTACTAAGGGGCGGCTCTCACTCTTCGAGCCATGGTGTGAACGCTGTCTCGAACTACAGGAAGGGCAGTTTCGGGGGCTCAAGCCCCACGGGCTGTTATCGTTGTGGCAAAGATTGTCGCAGTGACAAAAGGGGATGCCAGGCAATAGATAAAGTGTGTCGTAACTGCGGGAAAAGAGGGCATTTTGCGAGTGTATGTCAGCAGACAGTGAGGAAACGACGAGGAGCTTCGAGGAGTTCCTCAACTGTCTCTCCTCATCGCGGTGCAGGCCCGAGGCGGGGAGCCAGTGCCAGTGTATACCAGCTCTTATCAGGCGTATACACAAAGACGGTGACGGCACGACCTGCGCCCCAGGTGCTCATTACCGCCACACATCCCGCTGGAAGAGACAAGATTACGTGGACTCCTGACTCTGGGGCCGAAACGACCGTTATTGGCCTCGACACGGCAACACTCCTTGGAATCCCGCCCTCCAGCTTGGCGCCCGCTGATGGTGATGGACTTTATGCTGCCGGTAATCACCCCCTCACCTGTGTAGGAACTTTCTCGTCGCACTTGCAACTGGGCGACAGGGAAGCTGAGACTGTTGTGAGCGTGGTGAAGGAGGTGAAGGGGGCGCTGCTTAGCTGGTACGATTCCATCGCTCTCGGAATCCTCCCCGAAGATTTTCCGGCTCAAATCCGACCGCTACGCAGGGAAGAACAGCGCACCGGCAACAGCTCCATCAAGTACCCGACCGCCTCGCAGCCACCTCTATCTACGCCCACAGAAGTGATCAGCTGGCCTCATTCCTACGACCCAACGCCACAGCAGCGTGCGGGGCACGCTGCTGCTGTGATCAAGGCCTTTCCCAGCGTCTTCGAAGCAAAGGAAGGTTTACGTGCAATGGCTGGTGGATCCATGGCCATCGAGTTGACAGACGACGCTCGACCCTTCGCCGTAACAGCATCTCGTACAATCCCTTACAATTGGCGTGAAGAAATTAAGAGCCAGTTGGAAGAGCTGCTTAACAAGGGAATCATCGAGAGTGTGGACTACCCTACGGCATGGTGCCACCCCATCGTGCCTGTCCCAAAAAAGACATCTGGTGTAAGGCTGTGTGTTGACCTGACACGACTCAACCGTTACGTGAAGAGGCCCGTGTATCCAGTGCGCTCACCTCATGACGCCATCGCCTCGATCGGGACCGGAGCAGTTTGGTTCACCACTCTTGATGCCAAGATGGGGTATTTTCAAGTCCCCATTAGAGAAGAAGACCAGGATTTAACCTGCTTCATAACACCTTGGGGTCGGTACAAGTTTCGGCGAGCGGTTATGGGTCTCGTCTCGTCTGGAGACGAGTATAACCGTCGAGGAGACCAAGCTCTCGGCGACATACCTAACACCATCAAGATCGTGGACGACATCCTGGCCTATGACTCCACCTACAGTGCGCACTTAGCCCATGTCATTCAGATTGTGCGGCGGTGTGACCAGCACGGCATCACTCTCAACCCACAGAAGTTTACATTCGCGGAAAGAGTGGTAGATTACTGTGGTTACTCTGTTTCTGGACAAGGCTACACGACAGACTCAAAGAAAGTTAAGGCAATCTCTGACTTCCCACGACCACAGCACATCACCGACTTACGATCATTCATGGGTCTTACAAACCAGCTTGGAAGCTTTTCTCCTGCTGTGGCTGCAGCTGCACAACCCCTCAGAGATCTCTTACGCCCGAAGAACAGTTGGTGCTGGTCTCCTAACCATGAAGAGGCGTTTGAGAAGGTGAAACAGTGTCTCGTCAGCCCACCTGTCTTGGCATACTTCGACCCATCATTACCAACGATGCTACAGACTGACGCCTCAAGGATGCACGGATTTGGATTCGTTCTCCTGCAGAAGCACAGTGACCAGTGGAAGATGGTGCAATGCGGGTCAAGATTTGTTACAGACACAGAGAGCCGCTATGCAGTAATAGAGTTGGAAATGGCTGCAATCGTCTGGGCAGTCAGGAAATGTGGCACCTACCTGAAAGGACTCCCTCACTTCGATCTAGTGCTCGACCACCGCCCGCTGATACCTCTCCTCAATAGCAAGTTGTTGGGAGAAATAGAGAACCTGCGGCTGCAGCGCATGAGGGAGAAGCTTGCTCAGTATTCTTTCACAGCAAGCTGGCAAAAGGGATCGACACACTGTGTGCCCGACGCCCTCTCACGTGCTCCAGTACAGGACCCAGTGGAGGAAGAGGATGCTGCTACTTCTGGTGACCTCGACCCTCTCCACTCAGCGGTCATCTCAGCGTTATCTGCCACCAATGAGGACGGCGTCCGCTTAGCACCACTCCAGGATCAGACTGTGGAAATGGTACGTGCCGCAGCAGCAAGAGACGGGGAGTACTGCTTGCTCAAGAACGTCATCATCGAGGGCTTCCCTGATCATTGCCACGACCTCGATCACCGCTTGCGTACGTACTGGCCGGTGCGCAGTCTGCTGGCCGTAGACGACGACCTGGTGGTTTACGGGCCGAGGCTTCTTATTCCTCACAGCCTCCGCCGAGAAACACTAGAGCGACTCCATGACAGTCATCAGGGGATGGAGCGCACCAAGCGACGGGCCCGACAAACGGTGTACTGGCCTGGTATGGACAGAGACGTTGAGAACGTCGTTTCTGGATGCTCACTATGCCGTCCACTCCTACCAAGCCAAGCCAACGAACCTCTCTGGCAGGACACGGACACACCCAGCAGGGTGTTTGAGTCAGTTTCTGCAGACTACTTCCACGCAGCAGGCCGTACATACCTCGTGTATGTAGATCGCTTGTCTGGGTGGCCTCACGTGTCTGCATGCTCACGTCCAGCATCGGCTGATCAGCTCGTTCGTGTCCTTCGGGGTGTGTTCGCCGACACGGGCGTGCCTGTTCTCCTGAGGACTGACGGTGGACCGCAGTTCACTTCTTCATCGGTACGGCGCTTCCTGGCTCGATGGGGGGTGGAGCATCGTGTATCTTCACCTCATTATCCACGCTCCAATGGTCACGCCGAGGCAGCGGTCAAGTCCGTGAAGAAGCTGATCCTCACGACCACACAGCAGGGACACCTGGACGAGGATGCGTTCGCTCGCGGGTTGCTGGAACTGCGCAACACTCCGAGGGCGGAAGGGCGATCACCAGCACAAGTCCTCTTCGGTCATCCTATGAGGTCCTGTGTCCCGGCTCATCATCGCTCATACGCTCAGCAGTGGCAGCGCGCTGCTGATGAGTGCGACGCCAAGGCAGAGCGACTGAGGAAGAAAGCGAAACTTCGCCACGACGCGTCCGCCCGTACTCTTCCTCTCCTGCACCTCGGTGGCCACGTCGACGTTCAGATCACACGACAGGCCTCTGGGATCGCCTGGGTGTCATCGTGGCTGTTGGGCGAAGGAGAGACTACCTCATCAAGATGGGCAGCGGTCGCGTGATGTGGCGTAATAGAAGACACCTACGCCCACACAGACCTCTTGCTCCCCTTCCTGTCGAGCAGCACACCGCTCATGGCGGTGCAGCGCTTCAGCATCAGGGTCACGAGGAACACCACCATCCCGGCAGCCCGGAGCATCAGGGTAACGGGGTACACCGTGGCCGAGAGCAACCAGAGCGTCGAAGCAGCCGACAGCGTAGGG
>NC_087170.1:23338994-23356494 GCF_035594125.1 Scylla paramamosain | reverse complement strand
CATTATCAGCTGAAGGCGCACTGCCACGTGCAACCTGTTTTAGGGGTGTGATACAACACAAATATAAATATAAAGATATATATACATATATATACATTCTTTATGGACTTATGTTAATATTGTTAGCAGGAGGGTTGGGAACGAGCCCCTCCAGTGGTGTGCTGTTAACTTCACGTCCTGGGTATCCATCCCCCTGATATGAGGGACGGAGGACGCGAAGACGTTCCACGGTCTGGAGACTCGCCCCCAAAAGGTGGGCCGGTGTTGGCTGGAGCGGGAACGCGGCACTTCCACCGAGTCACCACTGGATGACACCGTTCTCGTGTCCCGCGAGGTGACTCTGGCGGACAGCCGTAGTCCCGCCAGGCGTGGCACACCCTGCACCTGTGCCTTGTGGAACACCACAAGGGCCGCCAGGTCCCTGCGGTGTTCTATCGTGTCGACGGGAGCCTCAGGATGGGCTGGGGGCACCTGCTGCTTCCACCAGTCGCAGCGCCCGTCGCTGGATGCCGTGGAGCTTGCTGATGTGTGTGGCAGCACAGGACATCCAGGAGAGGGCGGAATACTCTAAATAAGGCCGTATCTGGGCCTTGTAGAGCAAGAGCCTCCCTCTCATGTCCAGCAAGTTGGCCACCCTCCTCTCTCTTTCTCTCTCTCATTTTTATAGTGATAATAATACAAGTTACCTTTTTCATTTTCTTTATTTCACTCATTTTTTTTTGTAACAAGACTAAAAAATATACTCAATTTGATAATAATAATAATAATAATAATAATAATAATAATTCTGTAAACTATTACATATATTTTCTATTAATTTCTATATATTCTATTTTCTTAACAGGCACTTCCTCCCACACACAAGGTCACTCTTATCCAACTCACACAGCCTCCCCCTGACCCCCTCACACCCTTCAACACCCCCTCACACCAGGCCGAACCCTTCACTCTGCTGTACGGCCTGTAGAAGTTTGTATTTCAGCTTCTCTTTGGTGTTGTATTTTGGCAGGTCGAGTTGTGTGATGCAGGTGTGTGCGACCGGAAGGAAGCTGTCGTCTGCTGTGCTTTGGATCATCAACTTGGTGTGAGTGCCTGAGAGAGAGAGAGAGAGAGAGTTTATAAGAGAAAAAGAAAGAGAGGGAGAAAATATTGGTGTGTGTGTGTGTGTGTGTGTGAGAGAAAATGCAATAAATTACTATTAAATTTATTATTATTATTATTATTATTATTATTATTATTATAAATTTATTCATATTTCAGAGGAATGACTGAGAAGAAAGGAAGGAAGGAAGAGGAAGGAAGGAAGGAAGGAAGGAAGGAAGGAAGGAAGGAAGGAAGAAAAGAGGACAAGAAGGAAGAGAAAAGGAGGACACTCTCTCTCTCTCTCTCTCTCTCTCTCTCCCCTCTCTCTCTCTCTCTCTCTCTCTCTCCCACACAGACCCACAGGATGTCCCCCCACAGGATGTTGACAAACCCCACAGTCACTCCCCTCAGCCCCTCTCTCTCTCTGTCTCTCACCTACCTTCATGCCCAGAATAGGAACCCTGTCAGTGCCCGTCAGGAACTTCAAAAACCACTTCTTCTGCTCCAGGGAGAGTTTGTGAAATACTTCCCAGAATGTGCGTATGACCGGGTGGTCTGGGAAACATTCGCCCTGGAAACACCGACAGAAATCAATAAACGGAAGGATATTAGTGTGAACGGTGTGTTTATTTACATTCCTGCGGTGTCGTGTGGGAGGACTGGGTGAAAACAGACAGTAGAGGAGGTGGGAAGGGGAGGACTGGGTGAAAACAGACAGTAGAGGAGGTGGGGAGGAGAGGACTGGGTGAATAAAGACAGCAGAGGAGGTGGGGAGGGTAGGACTGGGTGAAAACAGACAGTAGAGGAGGTGGGGAGGAGAGGACTGGGTGAATCAAGACAGCAGAGGAGGTGGGGAGGGTAGGACTGGGTGAATCAAGACAGCAGAGGAGGTGGGGAGGGTAGGACTGGGTGAAAACAGACAGTAGAGGAGGTGGGGAGGAGAGGACTGGGTGAATGAAGACAACCTCCTCTGCTGTTCTACAATGCTGACGAATCCTTGAAAAACACACACACAAAAAAAAAAAAAAAAATATATATATACAAATAAACAAATAAACATATGTAAACCAAACCTAATTAGTCCTGCACCTGGTTCTCACCTGCCGAGTGGCGTCACACCTGAGCAGCAGCGTCTTGGCCTGAGGGTCGAACAAGAATGGATACTCACAGAACAGGATTGGACTCTGTAATGTAAAGGATTGGATTAGTTCAAGTTGTTTTTAAGGGTTGAAGGGGTAAATGAAGAGTTAAAGGGTGTATTTAAGGGTTTAAGGGGGTAAATAAAAGGTAGAAGGGTGATTTTAAGGGTTTATGAGGCTATTTAAAGGTTTGGTGTCTTTTAAAGGGTATTTTTAAGGGCTTAAGAGAATAAATAAAGGGTTTTCAATTTTTAAAGGGTGTTTCTAAGGGTTTGTCAGTTAAAATTAAAGGAATTGTCAATTTTAAAGGATGTTTTTAAGCGTTCAACATTGAAAGCTCCCCCAAACACAGTCACCCATTCACAAACACCCCCAATACACACACAAACACCCCCAAACATGGTCACCCACCTCCCCAAACACCCCCAAAAACACACCAAAACACACCCAAACACCCCAAAATCACTCAGCCACCTTCAAACACCCCCACACCCCCACACACACACACCCACCTCCCTCCTGGACATCGGGTGAAGCCTGCTGTTCATCCAGTTCAAGTAATCATTCCTAATATCAATTTTCTCTGCAATTTCTGGGATGTAAAAGTCGTCGTAGTTCAACCGCCCCACTCGGCAGCCGGCTTGGAAGTTCAGACCGTGGACCAGGGACAACAGCCGCAGGGAAGACACAAGGGCACGCTGGTCTCTGTGTGGTGTGGGTAGGTTAGGTTAGGTTTGGTTAAGATCTGGTTGTGGTAGTGGTGGTGGTCTGAGTGGTTGTAAGTGATGTGGTGGTGTTGTAGATAAGAATTGTTGTAGTAGTAGTAGTAGTAGTAGTAGTAGTAGTAGTAGTAGTAGTAAAAGAAGAAGAGGAGGAGGAGGAAGAGAAAGAGAATGAGGAAGAGAATGGTGGTAGTAGTAGTAGTAGTAGTAGTAGTAGTAGTAGTAGTAGTAGTAGTAGTAGTAGTAGTAGTAGTAGTAGTAGTAGTAGTACACAGACAATTATACTTCTCTCTCTCTCTCTTACACTCAAAACACACACACACACTCTCAGAGAGAGTGTGTGTGTGTTAATTCTCTCTCAGAGAGAGAATTAATTTTTCTCCTCCAAAAATATACTTAAAACACACAAATCAATAGAAAAACAAAGAAAAAACACCAAAACACATTTAAAACACCCCAAAACACCTTTAAAACACCCCTAAACACACTCAAACACCCCAAACACACCCAAAACACAAAACACCCCCCAAACACTCCCAAAACACACTCAAACACTCCCAAACACACACACACACACACATACACACAAACAATCCAACTCACTGAACACCTCCGCCATCTCCTTGCCAAGCTTCAACACTCCCTCAGCATACGGCGTTTGGAGTTTGGCCGTTTGTTTAGGGTCAGTGAAGTCCTTGTACAGGGGAAGGACATAACAGCGTAAGGCGTCCTGGCTGGGGGGATGCGAAGGAAGACTCTTGGCCACGTTTTGAATGCCAGTACGAACCTGTGGACGTTTGGATACGTTTGGATTAGCTCGGTAATGGATCAGTGGACGCTTGTGAGATTCTGCGTGTGAAATGCCAGCAGGTCGGTTTGTCCTGTTTTGTCCTGGGAAACCTTCAGTAAAATGCAGTGAAACGCACACAAACGCACGCACTCGCCACTTCCTGAATGGTCTCCCTTGCAATCCGGCCAATCTGAGCCACACAGTCCTCAGCCAAACGGTAGTCCAGCCCGTGTGTGTGTTTGTGCAAGCCAGCAAGCGTGAAGGAGCTGTTCCAAGCGCACACTGAGGCAAACACTGTCTCTGTGTACCTGTGTTTGGAAGTGGGTGAGTGAATGAGTGTAAACAAACGTGGGGATGGTAATATTGTTCGTTCGTTTGTTTGTTTGTAAATAGATTGATATGACACAAATGTAAACAAACACAAAAAATACAACATTCTGTCACTGAAAACATAAAAAATAAATTATATAACACAAACAAACACACACACACACACACACACACACACACACACACACACACACACACACACACACACACACACACACCCAAATCATACCAAAACACACAACACACTCCCAAACACACACAAAATATACCATACCACACCCAAACACACACACACACACACACACACACACACACACACACACACACACACACACTTACGTAAACAAATCGTCATCAATCATGTCTTCTTCCTCAATTGACAGAAGTTTCTTAATCATATGTTCTTGAATTGTGAGAGAGAGGGCATTTGGTCGGGGTAGGGGAGGGCTGCAAAAGTCCTCAGCACCCCCACTCTCCCTGCTGACGGTGGCCATGCTGACGTCCCCCCCCCTGCGAAGATCTGGGAGAGAGAGAGAGAGAGAGAGAGAGAGAGAGAGAGAGAGAGAGAGAGAGAGAGAGAGAGAGAGAGAGAGAGAGAGAGAGAGAGAGAGAGAGAGAGAGAGAGAGAGAGAGAGAAATTGGTTAGTTTTAGGCTTATATAATTTAATTCATGTTTGTTTAGAATTATTCATCATCATCATCATTATTATTATTATTATTATTATTATTATCATTATTCAGTTTGTTTTTCTTGATTATAAATAAAAGAATATACTTTATGTACACCACTACTACTACTACTACTATTACTACTTTTCTCCCTCTTCCTCTTCCTCCCACCACCCAAACACACACACACACACACACACACACACACACACCTAACAAGAGGATCACCCTTGGGAGTATAGCCCAGTTGACCCTGCTTGTTTGACCCCCACAACAGCAGGTAGCCGGCCTGGGTCACGGCAGCAGAGTGGTGACCCGCAGCGGCCAGCAGGACTAAGAGGGTGCCAGCCAAGGAGGTCACCAGGGCAGGATCCTTCTGGGGCCCCTGTCGGTGTCTAAGTGCCAACTGGCCGAAGGTATTTTGTCACCATCTGAAACACACAAAAGCAAAAAATAAATAAATAATGATGATAACACACACACACACACACACACACACACATATATACAGACACATAGACACAGACATACATACATACAGACACCCACCAGCAGTCAAGGCAAGGGTGTGGTTGGCGCCACAGGCCAGCTGCACTGTCACCTTCCTGGCCAGACTCTTGACAAGCTTGCGTGTGGCGGTGTGGACTGTCGCAGGAGTTGACGCCAAGCTGACCGTACCCATTGTCACCCCGTGCGTAGATCTGAGGAGAGAGGGAGAGGTGGGAGGGAGGGAGAGGGAGAGAGAGAGAGAGAGAGAGAGAGAGAGAGAGAGAGAGAGAGAGAGAGAGAGAGAGAGAGAGAGAGAGAGAGAGAGAGAGAGAGAGAGAGAGAGAGAGAGAACTAAGACCTAATCTAACAAAACCCAACTTAACTTAAGATATAATATACCTTTAAAGAGAGAGAGGGAGAGTGAGAGGGGAGATTAGAGAGAGAGGGAGAGGGAGAGAACCTAACCTGTCTAGGAGAAATAATTTGAATATACAGTAAAATCCCTCTCATCCGGCATTCCAGTATCCGGCAGCTTCAAGTATCCGGCACATTTTTCCCTGAGCCTTAAAATCAATAAAAAATCAATGTGTACTCACAAAATCGATTAAAATTCCTGGGCAAGGCATAGTGTGTCCCCTGGCCACCAGAGCGCACTGCTTGGCGCCACCCGCGGCCCACTGCACTGTGTTTACCGAGTGACTCAGTCCCGCGTGTGCACTGTTTATGGCCTGACGCCTTCATCATGCCTCAAGTTGTACAAAAGAGGGAGTGTGTTGTGCTTACACTTAAGCAGCTGATCAGATCAGCTGCTGATTAAGATCAGCTGATCTCTGTTATGGTAAGATGCGTGAGTGTGTAAGATGCTGGTCATTGTGGACATAATTTCACTTCTATTCAAGTATCCGGCAATATTCAAGTATCTGACATGTCGGCGGTCCCGTTGATGCCAGATAAGAGGGATTTTACTGTATATATATTGATAACAAGAGAAAAATGAAAAATGTATTGCTCTCTCTCTCTCTCTCTCTCTCTTACAGCTACTAAAATAACAAAATTATTTCTACTCTCTCTCTCTTTCACACACACACACACATTACAGGCTCTCTCTCTCTCTCTCTCTCTCTCTCTCTCTCTATCTCTCTCTCTCACTCACCAGGCCCCAGGAGGTGAGAGAAAGAGAGTGCTGGTCTCCGGCTGCCACCTGAACGATGCTGTAGTTCTGTAGCTCATCAATTAATTCTGCAGGTGAGAGAACAGGTGGTGAGGAGGAGAAAGTGCTATTGGAGTGTTGTGTGGTTATGGTGGTGTGGTGGTAGTAGTAGTAGTAGTAGTAGTAGTAGTAGTAGTAGTAGTAGTAGTAGTAGTAGTAGTAGTAGTAGTAGTAGGTTCATTACATTCCAACCACAGTACATAAATAAATAAATAAATAAATAAGTAAATAAATATGATCAAAAAATAAGAAAACAACAACAACAACAACAACCACATAAAAACTGATGACCCCAACCAGTCACCATGACCTCTAGTACAAGGGTCACACAGGGCCACCACACTGCGACCTGACACAAACATAAACAAGACACCTTTTATGCATGAAGGACAAGTGACCTATGACCCAACAGTGACCCACAGTGACCCACATTGACCCACAGTGACCAACAGTGACCCACATTGACCCCACAGTGACCCAACAGTGTCTTCACCTAGAACTGTGGAGTGTACAAGTGCCCAGCTGACACGTGGAGGTGCAGGTGTCAAGGCTAGGTCACATTAGGTCACCTGAACAGAGAGTGTAAGGGGGGGTGGCCTGGTGAAGGGAGGGGGGCCAGGTCAACCCTTAAATTGTGTGTAATAATGAAAATAATGATAACAGTGACCTCTATCTCTCTCTCTCTCTCTCTCTCTCTTAGGTTAGGTTAGGTGTTTACTTGGCACTCTGGCGTGTACCGAGGTTCCCACACTGCCAAGGGCGGCGAGGGGGGCGTGGGGGGGAGCACAGGGGCACATCCAAGGCTGCGTCACAAAATTTAGTGATTCTTTAGTTTAGTTGTAAACAAAACTATTCTCTTAAAACTACATTTATCTGGTAACTATGCACACACACACACACACACACGCACTCACACATACACACACACGCACACACACACATTTAACTAGGGAGAGGCGTCACTGGCTGCACAGGGAAGCAATTTAAGTGGTCTGAAATATCTTACTGGCGTTGTGTGGCGACATCAACAAAGCAACACCATTTCTCAAGTAAATAAGTATTATATCTAACTCAACACCATCTCAGGCACTCACCTTCCTGTATCTGGTGGTGTGTGCGTGTGTCTGTAGGTGTGGAGGAGCCCTTGAAAGCCAGCACCTTGTACACCTGGTTAAACATAAGATGCCTGGCCTGTAGATCCACGTTTTTGGCGCGACTCTGTGGGCCGTCTCACTTCCCAGGGACAGTTTTTTTGTTTTTTACTAATTACACTGGTTTTTATATATATATTTATCGGTTTTCTAGGTTATGATGATTAATAAAGGTTATATTATTCGTTTTGCATAGGGTTTATCTTATACTAGTATTTTAAGATACCACAAGTTATAAAATCCCACATCTCTAATCTTTGCCTTTTTTTTCTTATTTACGCCACTTTTCCTTTATATTTTCCGGTATAAGATAATGTAAAATACTTAAAAGACTCCGTACTAGTTGTTTATTTATCAAAAGTAACCTCAATTAGTGAATTATAACGCGATCGTCCCTGTCTCAACACTGTACCATTATACAATGTTGACATCCTGAGGACTGTCTAAGAAAGATGAAAGAAATTTAATCCTCTTCCTCTTCCTCGTCTTCCTCACCCTCATCCTCCTTTCTTCCCCTTCCTCCTCTGGCAGAAAAGGGATAAGAGGAGGAAGTAAACGAAAATAAAGAAAGGAATAAGGAAATACTGAATAAAGAAAGAAATAACGAATAATATGATTTAAAACTTTGTCCCTGTTATTTTCCTTCATTTAAATCCTATTCCTCCTCTTCTTCCTCCTCTTCTTCCTCATAATCTTCCTTTCTTCTTCCTTCTCAACATTACTCACCATTTTGTGGTTTTAAATGAAAGATTTATATATCATCTTGCGAACATTTTCAACACACACACACACACACACACACACACTGCATCACCATCTGTACAACGAAAGACAAGGCAACACACACACACACACACACACACACACACACACACACACACACACACACTGTATAAGCATATGTACAACGAAAGACAAGGCAACACACACACACACACACACACACACACACACACACACACACACACACACACTGCATAAGCATCTGTACAACGAAAGACAAGGCAACACACACACACACACACACACACACACACACACACACACACACACACACACACACACACACACTGCATCACCATCTGTACAACGAAATTCAAGGCAACACACACACACACACACACACACACTGCATCACCATCTGTACAACGAAAGACAAGGCAACACACACACACACACACACACACACACACACACTGCATCACCATCTGTACAACGAAAGACAAGGCAACACACACACACACACACACACACACACACACACTGTATAAGCATCTGTACAACGAAAGACAAGGCAACACACACACACACACATACACACCAGAAACACCTAGAAACACCTAGAAACACAATTTTACTCCCAAAAACACCTAGAAACCCAAAAAACACTTAAATAACACTTAATTTCCTTTCAAAACACCCCAAAAGCACTCATTTCTTGCAAAAAAAACATCGAATAACACTTAATTTCCTTTCAAAACACCCAAAAAACACACATTTCTAGCCAAAAAACACTTAAATAACACTTAATTTCCTTTCAAAACACCCCAGAAGAGACACACACCTACCCAAGGACAGCGAAAAAACAACAATTTCTACCCAAACAAACTTGAAAAACACCAAAATCTAAAAAAAACACAAAAAAATAAAAAAATATATAAAAAAAAACATCCCCTGCCTTTTTAAAACACCACAGAAACGGTGAATTCACTTAAAAAAAACACTGAAAGCACGACTATTCCCTTTCAAAACACCAAAAACTCTCACTTCTATTCCAAAATGCCTAGAAAAAAAAATTGCGTATTTAACTCAAAACACTTCATCTTATATTACAAGGCTGCCACATCACCACCACCACCACCACCACCACCACTACTACTACTACTGCTACTACTACTACGTTTGCTTACCTTTAAAACGCTGGAAATTCAGTGAAAATCTTTTCTTAATATTTCTTCTTTTCTTTCTCCTCTTCCTCCTTCCCTTCCCTCTTCTTCCTCCTCCTTCTTCATTTCTCCTTCTTTCCTCCTCTTTCTATTCTTCTCTATGCATGAAAACAGCTGGAAAATATAGGAAATAACACTAAATACTAATGGAAGGGCACTGGGAGGAGGGAAGGTCCAGGGTCTCGGTCCCCGGATGAAGGCGGCTGATGACGTCACGTCCGCCATATTTACGTTACGCAAATGATTTTGAAAATGACCCCTCGCAAAAATGAAGCTAGGCCGGAATGCTTTACATATTATGAAAGGGCATAATTTTAAATTAATTCTGGACATATAAAAATATTCCAAGCTTCAGTGATAATAAAGCTATATTTAAATAACTATATGAAAAAGTGTTCGAACAAACACGATAAAAAAATACATTCCAAAATCCACAAATCTCATTTCTCACGAACACAATACACTTTAAAAAATCGAAACTATTTTTACAAACAATCAGAAGTTAACCGGAAGCTGAAATAAATAAATAAATAATTTATAAATGTCGACTTTTTGAGTTTTCAACGGGTCTAAAACCCCTCTAAAAGTCCACGTATTTCACTCAAAAGCATCATAACATATTTAAAAAACAATAAACGATTTTTTGAGCCCATAAAATCTTGCCTAGCGGCTGAAATAAAAAATCATGTTTGGCGGTATGAAAAATTTAACGGCAAACAGCAACAATTATTTACGCTGAAACAACCTCATAATCGACATGTTTCCCTTAACACTCGCACGCAAAACACTCAAAACACCACCAAATATTTTTACAAACCATAAAATCTTAGTTAAAAAGCCTAAATATATAAGTTAAGAAAATAGAAGGAATATTGGAACCGGGGGTAGACTCTGGCAATCCATCATGGCGGCCGCGGGAGGGCTGGGGGGGACTCAGATGTAAACAAGATTGGCTATCTGTCTTTCCTTATTATTTGTGGTTGTTATGAAGGTTATTTCTCTGTTTTCTGGATTAATTTCAGCTGTGTGTATGCGTGTGTGTGTATATATATGTGTGTGTGTGTGTGTGTGTGTGTGTGTGTGTGTGTGTGTGTGTATATCTATGTGTGTGTGTGTGTGTGTGTGTGTGTGTCCGCCTCTATTCCATGATAAATAGCATTATATTCTCTCTTCTCTTCTCCCCTTTTGCTATTAAGTATCAAGTATTTTCCAGGTATTTCCAGTGTTTTCCAGGTAGTGTCGTAGGTTGAAGCCAGACCTCTGCTACCTGTCACTACTAAAGTCACCTTAATTGACCTCCTGTGCCTCTGTGGTCCCGTTCCCTGGTGTTTAAATGAAAAGAGGACACACACACAACCGCACTGCACGGTGTTTCCCAGGTACACTGAGGAAGACAATAAAAAATAAATAAATCTGCTGTCTCTCAATATTTATCGTAATTTACAGTGTTTTGTTGTGTGAGGAGCAGACTACTGGGGTGATTTGTGCACAGGTAAGTGGCAGTAGGTGGATGAGTGTGTGTAACGAGTGTATTAATGTGTGTGAGGGAAATAAAGGGGTGTGAGGTATGACGGGCCAGCCTGCCGCAGCTCACCCCTGGCCTGTTAAACCTTCCGTCAGACTTAAACTAGGCAGTGGCGGTTAGGTCTGACCAGCGGACATGAAAGCATAGTCATGTGGCTCCATTCACTGCCACGGGTGACTTATGGTGACGAGAAATAAATTAAATAATGGCTAATATATACGGACGTCCGGATCATCAGTCTGCTTATATTTTTTAAAAAGTTGAATTTTGGCGGGTTTTCATTTCACGGAAGAGTTCATTTGTTAATATTTCGTCATGCGGGTTACGTTGAAACTAAATATTACGAGTATGACTAAATAAAAAGCCGAAATAATGTAAAAAAAAATATAAAAAATAATGAAGGTACCGTGGATTGGCAACACTTCCGATGTAAACAGACAGCTGATCACGGGTCCTGAGGCAGGCAAGGAGATAAAAATAATAATAAACGAAGGAAATAGGTTATTACCACGTAGTGTGTAATGGCTTAAACTATAATAAAACCTAAATTTTTATAGGCCTGGCATTTCAGTGGGATTTCTGTTTTTATTGGATTTTTTGTTGCCCTTGGCTCGTGTCACTCCTTCAGAAAAAGGAGAAAAGGTATTTGTCTCTCCTCTTGCACTTTTCCCTCTTCAGGTGTCTCATATTTGGGAAGAATTGTGACATACTGGATACGTTTATCTTCAACACACACACACACACAGATAAGATACTTTTAAATGTATAAATCTTACCTCACCTTTTATGAACACAGTTAAGTTCCTTTGAAATAATTAGTGGGTGTTTGTCAGTGTTGATGAAGAGTTATGCCATGACCTGCTCTCTTAAGCATTACCAGTGACCTGTTTGGTTATGAGTCATGTTAGCAGATGAACCTGGCCTGACCTAACTAACCTACCACTGCAGGGACAAGCAACACCAAATGTTAGCCTCACTTTGATTAATACTTCATATCACCTATAGTAATGGACACACACACACACACACACACACACACACACACACACACACACACACACACAAATTCATTAAAGTATCATGTCTTGCTTCTTTATCTCCTTTCTCCTTTTTTAAAATTAATTAATTAATTAATTTATGTATCTATCTAGTTATTTATCTATTTATTCATATACTACTACTACTACTACTACTACTACTACTACTACTACTACTACTACTATTTGTAGTAGGAGAGGTAAGGCTCTACTGTAGTCAGAGGAAACCTTGTAGCAAATTGTTATCCATTGTATACTGACAAAGAACTTCTCTCCTTAACAGGTGGACTTGGAATCTCTCAGGGGAAACTACATGTAGTAATTGAATTAAAATGGCTAGAACCAGAGGATGGGGTTGTGCGTCCCCGGGAGTTCAGAGGGTGCCGGCGCTTCAACTGATGGTGTGGACCCATGAGACAGAGGCTCCACCAGGTGTGTGTGTGTGTGTGTGTGTGTGTGTGTGTGTGTGTGTGTGTGTGTGTGTGTGTGTGTGTGTGTGTCTCTCTCTCTCTCTCTCTCTCTCTCTCTCTCTCCTCTCTCTCTCTCTCTCTCTCTCTCTCTCTCTCTCTCTCTCTCTCTCTCTCTCTCTCTCTCCAGTGAAATAGTTATCCAAACAGCCTATTAAACAGAAAGAGAGAGAGAGAGAGAGAGATTTATTTTGGTTCCCTTCCTTAGAGTGAAGTGCTGCCCTTCATGTGGAAATGTTGATTAGAAAAAAGAGCTGCCCTGGGTCCATCATTTTTGTGAGTGACTTTTACCAGAGACAAGAGTGTGACAAAATAGTTATCCATCTGGTAATGAACACTATAACTACTATTTTTATCACATCTTTCCTGATTCCCAGACCAACATGAAGCATTTATTTTCTTTCCTAGCCATGTCTATACAGTATACTGGCTAGAAATTGCACATTCTGCTACTGTAATTCTTTCCTTTCATGAATGTGCTTATAAATGTTTCCAGCTGTAATGTTATAGTAAATGGTTAAATTCTGGACAAAGTTGTGAATCAAATGCATCCATCAAGCGACTGGAGTGTAGATGTGCGCGTTTCTCCGCAGGTGGTAACACAAGCAGCGGGTGGAAGAGACCTTGGGAGACTTCCGTAACTCAGAAGCAAGAAGCTGGAGCCTTGTGACTGACTGGTGGTTTTGACTGCAGGCACCAACATTCAGGTCAATACTTTTGTTGGTACAGCTGAGAATTCTCTATCCAAAATTCAAAAATCCGAAAGTTTTTAATTGTGTCGTGTCACTTCACAAATAGAGAACGCCACAAAAGTGGTGAGAAGGTTTGCACCCTCCACCCCTCATGAAAAAAAAAGTTTGCCAAAAAAAAAAATCCTGAATCTGTGCCCACAAATCAGGGGGCTTGTTCCTCCCTCTCCTCCACCCTCTGACTACTTCATGCTACTTATTAAAACTCTTCACAATGATGTTCTCCATGCCCTTGCTGGCCCAAATCCTTGAAAGGTTTATGGACCTGATGGGGTCCCTCCTATTGTTCTCCAGAACTGTGCCTCCGTGCTTGCACCTTGCCTAGTCAAACTCTTTCAGCTGTCTGTCTGTCAACATCTACCTTTCCTTCTTTGCTGGAAGTTTGCCTACATTCAGCCTATTCCTAAAAAGGGTGACTGACTGTTCTAATCCCTCAGAATACCATCCTGTTGATTTAATTTCCTGCCTATCTAAAGTTTTTGAATCTCTCCTCAGCAGGAAGATTGTTAAATATCTATCACTCCATAACCTTTTATCTGATTGCTAGTATGGGTTCTGTCAAGGCCGCTCTACTGGTGATCTTCTTACTTTCCTTAGTGAGTCTTGGTCATCCTCCTTCAGAGACTGCTGTTGCCTTAGACATATCAAAAGCTTTTGATATAGTATGGCACAAATCTGATTTCCAAACTAGCCATCTATGGGTTCTTTCCTTCTCTCTGTAACTTCATCTCAAATTTCCTTTGTGACTGTTCTTTTGCTGCTGCGGTAGATGGTCACTGTCTTCTGAACCTGTTGACAGTGGTGTTGCTCAGGTTTCTCTCCTGTCACCCACTCTCTTCCTATTATTCTTCAGTGATCTTCTAAACCAAACTTCTTGTCCTATTCACTCCTATGCTGATGATACCAATCTTCATTTTTCCACGTCTTTTCATAGACGTCCAACCCCTCAGGAAGTAAACATTTCGTGCAGGGAAGCCACAGGATGCCTGACTTCTGATCTCTCTAAAATTTCTGATTGGAGCAGAGCAAACTTGGTATTGTTCAATGCCTCAAAAACTCAATTCCTCCATCTATCAACTCGACACAACCTTCCAGACAACTATCCCCTCTTCTTCAATGACGCTCAACTGTCCCCCTCTTCTACACTGAACATCCTCGGTCTGTCCTTTACTTATAATCTGAACTGGAAACTTCACCTCTCATCTCTAGCTAAAACATCTTCTATGAAGTTAGGTGTTCTGAGACGTCTCCGCTAGTTTTTCTCACCCCCCCAGCTGCTAACTCTGTACAAGGGCCTTATCCGTCCATGTATGGAGTATGCTTCACATGTCTGGGGGGGGTTCCACTCATACTGCTCTTCGAGACAGGGTGGAATCAACAGCTTTTCGTCTCATCAACTCTCCTCTAACTGACTGTCTTCAGCCTTTCTCTCTCTCTCTCTCTCTCTCTCTCTCTCTCTCTCTCTCTCTCTCTCTCTCTCTCTCTCTCTCTCTCTCTCTCTCTCTCTCTCTCTCTCTCATACACACACACACACACACTTTTATATAAAATTTGAGCATTTGATAAACAATCAATCAGTCAATCACACACACACACACACACACACACACACACACACACACACACACACACACACACACACACACACACACACACACACACACACAAATATTTTGAAAAATTAACGAAAATACAACAAATTATTATTGTTATTATTGTTATTTTTTGGGTAAACTTTAAATATTGGGTAAACGGTACCTCAACACGTCTGTGGTGCAAAATCCGGGCAGAGTAGAGCGATGCGACTTCCCCCCTGTAGTGTGGGAAAGTGTGAGGGAGTGTGAGAGAGACAGAGAGAGAGAGAGAGAGAGAGAGAGAGAGTGTGTTGTTAATCTGTCACTAGAACTTGAAAAACTCTTGAAAACCCTTACAGCTTCAGCTTTTGGGATGTGGAGATCTGGTTAATCTATCACTAGAACCTTAAAAAACACACTTGAAAACCCTTACAACTTCGACTAGAGCCTTTGGAAAGTAGAAATGTTAATCTGTCACTAGAACCTTGAAAACACTCTTGAAAAACCTTGCAACTTCAACTAGTGTCTTTGGAATGTAGAAATGTGGTCAATCTGTCACTAGAACCTTAAAAACACTGCAAGAAAACCCTTATAACATCAAGTAGAGCCTTTTAAAAGAGTGTTTCTCCTGTTAATAATGTAGTAATTTTGTTAATCTGTCTCTAGAACCTTAAAAAACAACCTTGAAAATCCTTAAAAGAGTGTTTCTCCTGTTAGTAATGCAAAAATGTTGTTAATGTGTCGCTAGAACCATAAAAACACCCTTTGAAACCACAGTAACTTCTATTGCAGCCTTTTAAATACAGGTAGCAGGGTTCTCAGGGGTGTTTCTCCAGTTAGTAATGCAGAAATATTGTTAATCTGTTACTAGAACTATAAAAACACCCTTGAAATGCCTTACAACTTCAACTAGAGCCTTTTAAGGATAGTTTGTGTAATTTTTGGGATGTTTTTGGGTGTTTTTGAGGTATTTTTGTGGTATTTTTGGATGTTTTTTGGGGGTGTGTTAGGGTGTTTTGGTGTGTATAATTTTGTTTTTTGGGTTTTTAGGGATATTTAAGGTGGGTTTGATAAGTTTTGGGGCATTTTGGAGTGTTTTGGTGGGTGAAAATGTGTTTTTGGGTGTGTGTCAGAGGTATTTTGGATGTTGGGGTGTTTTGGGTGTGTAGAGGTGTGTCAAGTTAGGATGTGATTGAAGTGTTTTGGGGGGTGTTGGGGTGTTCTTTGGCGTCTTTGGGTGTGTGTCGGGTTGTTTTGATGTGTTAGGGGTGTTTAAGGGTGTTTAAGGGTGTTTTTGGTGTGTGTCAGGCTGTGTCAGGGGTGAAATGTTTTGGTGTGTTTTTTTGGTTATTTAAGGATGTCTTTTTGGGTGTTTGATAACCTTTAATGTGTCTCCCTGCTTCTGTCTGTCCCTAATCTGCCCTAACTCCTACAGGGTAACAGGGACGTGAGGGGTCTCCAGCAGCATGCCTGAAGATACTTGTGTGTGGACGAGGGACACACACTCAAGAACCACAAGTGAGTGTGGGGAAAGAGAGAGAGAGAGAGAGAGAGAGAGAGAGAGAGAGAGAGAGAGAGAGAGCACTCTTGAAAAATCATTACACTTTCAACTAGAGCGTTTGGAATGTAGAAATGTGTGTTAATCTTTCACTAGAATATTGAAAACACTCTTGAAAAACATTGCAACTTCAAGTAGAGCCTTTGGAATGTAGAAATGTGATTAATCTGTCACTAGAACCATAAAACACCCTTGAAAACCCTAACAACTTCAACTAGAGCCTTTTAAAAGAGTGTTTCCTCCTGTTAATAATGCAGTAATCTTGTTAATCTGTCACTAGAATCTTAAAAACACCCTTTTGAAACCACAGTAACTTCAACTGCAGCTTTTTAAAACACAGGTAGCAGAACTCTCAAGTTTCTTCCATTAGAAATGCAGAAATCACTCTAATGTGCCACAAAAACCATAAAAACACCCCTTAAAAACCCTTGTCACTTCATCTAGAGCCTTTTAAAAGACTTTCTTCAGTTAGCAATGCAGAAATCTCACTAATCTGTCACTAGAACCTACAAAAACAACCTTGAAAACCTAATTCATCTCCCTCCCCCCCTTACAGGTCCCTGAACACCTTTCCCCCCATGAACTGGCTGCTGTTTACTGGGACACACCCTTGCAGAACAGCCTGGCGGAGCTCTGGGCCCTTCTGAACTTCCTAATGCTGGATAATTTTGAGTCCTTGTCCAATGTGAGTGAGATGCAGGAGGGAAGTGAGGAGAGGACTCTGAGGGCAGGAATGGGAGGGCCAGGCCATCTCCACTCTAATGAAGATAAGAGAGAGGGAATGTGGGTGTGTTTGGGAGTGTTTTGGTGGCTTTGGGTAGGTTTGGGTGTGTTTGGGGAGTTTTTTATGATTATTTAAAGAGGTTTTTTTGGGCTGGAGAGGAGTTTTTTGGGCTGGAGAGGAGTTTTTTGGGCTGGAGAGAATTTTTTTGGGGGGTCTGGAGAGGAGCTTTTTGGGCTGGAGAGAAATGTTTTGGGCTGGAGAGAAGGTTATGTTTTGGGCTGGAGAGAAGGTTTTGTGGGCTGGAGAGAAGGTTTTGTGGGCTGGAGGGAAGTTTTTT
>NC_087170.1:23311494-23313994 GCF_035594125.1 Scylla paramamosain | reverse complement strand
AATAATATAAGGTTTCTCTCTCTCTCTCTCTCTCTCTTTCCACTCTTTTTCTTTCAATAATAATATAATAAGGCTTTTCTCTCTCAAGATTTCCTCTTAACCCTCTTTCTTTTACTGTCTTTTTCCTCTCTCTCTCTCTCTCTCTCTCTCTCTCTCTCTCTCTCTTTAATTTAAACCTAGTTAAACGTAGGTACATTATCATGCGAAGGTACATTATCAGGTGAAGGCGCACTGCCACGTGCAACCTGTTTTAGGGGTGTGATACAACACAAATATAAATATAAAGATATATATATACATATATATACATTCTTTATGGACTTATGTTAATATTGTTAGCAGGAGGGTTGGGAACGAGCCCCTCCAGTGGTGTGCTGTTAACTTCACGTCCTGGGTATCCATCCCCCTGATATGAGGGACGGAGGACGCGAAGACGTTCCACGGTCTGGAGACTCGCCCCCAAAAGGTGGGCCGGTGTTGGCTGGAGCGGGAACGCGGCACTTCCACCGAGTCACCACCGGATGACACCGTTCTCGTGTCCCGCGAGGTGACTCTGGCGGACAGCCGTAGTCCCGCCAGGCGTGGCACACCCTGCACCTGTGCCTTGTGGAACACCACAAGGGCCGCCAGGTCCCTGCGGTGTTCTATCGTGTCGACGGGAGCCTCAGGATGGGCTGGGGGCACCTGCTGCTTCCACCAGTCGCAGCGCCCGTCGCTGGATGCCGTGGAGCTTGCTGATGTGTGTGGCAGCACAGGACATCCAGGAGAGGGCGGAATACTCTAAATAAGGCCGTATCTGGGCCTTGTAGAGCAAGAGCCTCCCTCTCATGTCCAGCAAGTTGGCCACCCTCCTCTCTCTTTCTCTCTCTCATTTTTATAGTGATAATAATACAAGTTACCTTTTTCATTTTCTTTATTTCACTCATTTTTTTTTGTAACAAGACTAAAAAATATACTCAATTTGATAATAATAATAATAATAATAATAATAATAATAATTCTGTAAACTATTACATATATTTTCTATTAATTTCTATATATTCTATTTTCTTAACAGGCACTTCCTCCCACACACAAGGTCACTCTTATCCAACTCACACAGCCTCCCCCTGACCCCCTCACACCCTTCAACACCCCCTCACACCCCGTCAACACCCCCTGACACCCTCACACCAGGCCGAACCCTTCACTCTGCTGTACGGCCTGTAGAAGTTTGTATTTCAGCTTCTCTTTGGTGTTGTATTTTGGCAGGTCGAGTTGTGTGATGCAGGTGTGTGCGACCGGAAGGAAGCTGTCGTCTGCTGTGCTTTGGATCATCAACTTGAGTGCCTGAGAGAGAGAGAGAGAGAGAGTTTATAAGAGAAAAAGAAAGAGAGGGAGAAAATATTGGTGTGTGTGTGTGTGTGTGTGTGAGAGAAAATGCAATAAATTACTATTAAATTTATTATTATTATTATTATTATTATTATTATTATTATTATTATTATAAATTTATTCATATTTCAGAGGAATGACTGAGAAGAAAGGAAGGAAGGAAGAAAAGGGAGGAGGATACAAGAAGGAAGGAAGGAAGAGGAGGACTAGGAGGAAGGAAGGAAGGAAGGAAGGAAGGAAGGAAGGAAGGAAGGGAAGAGGACAAGAAGGAAGAGAAAAGGAGGACACACTCTCTCTCTCTCTCTCTCTCTCTCTCTCTCTCTCTCTCTCTCTCTCTCTCTCTCTCTCTCTCTCTCTCTCTCTCTCTCCCACAGACCCACAGGATGTCCCCCCACAGGATGTTGACAAACCCCACAGTCACTCCCCTCAGCCCCTCTCTCTCTCTGTCTCTCACCTACCTTCATGCCCAGAATAGGAACCCTGTCAGTGCCCGTCAGGAACTTCAAAAACAACTTCTTCTGCTCCAGGGAGAGTTTGTGAAATACTTCCCAGAACGTGCGTATGACCGGGTGGTCTGGGAAACATTCGCCCTGGAAACACCGACAGAAATCAATAAACGGAAGGATATTAGTGTGAACGGTGTGTTTATTTACATTCCTGCGGTGTCGTGTGGGAGGACTGGGTGAAAACAGACAGTAGAGGAGGTGGGAAGGGGAGGACTGGGTGAAAACAGACAGTAGAGGAGGTGGGGAGGAGAGGACTGGGTGAATAAAGACAGCAGAGGAGGTGGGGAGGGTAGGACTGGGTGAATAAAGACAGCAGAGGAGGTGGGGAGGGTAGGACTGGGTGAATCAAGACAGCAGAGGAGGTGGGGAGGAGAGGACTGGGTGAATCAAGACAGCAGAGGAGGTGGGGAGGGTAGGACTGGGTGAAAACAGACAGCAGAGGAGGTGGGGAGGAGAGGACTGGGTGAATAAAGACAGCAGAGGAGGTGGGGAGGGTAGGACTGGGTGAAAACAGACAGCAGAGGAGGTGGGGAGGGTAGGACTGGGTGAAAACAGACAGCAGTGGAGGTGGGGAGGAGAGGACTGGGTGAATAAAGACAGCAGAGGAGGTGGGGAGGGTA
>NC_087170.1:23296494-23306494 GCF_035594125.1 Scylla paramamosain | reverse complement strand
TAGTAGTAGTAGTAGTAGTAGTAGTAGTAGTAGTAGTAGTAGTAGTAGTAGTAGTAGTAGTAGTAGTAGTAGGTTCATTACATTCCAAGCACAGTACATAAATAAATAAATAAATAAATAAATAAGTAAATAAATATGATCAAAAAATAAGAAAACAACAACAACAACAACAACAACAACAACAACAACAACAACAACAACAACAACAACAACATAAAAACTGATGACCCCAACCAATCACCATGACCTCTAGTACAAGGGTCACACAGGGCCACCACACTGCGACCTGACACAAACATAAACAAGACACCTTTTATGCATGAATTACAAGTGACCTATGACCCAACAGTGACCCACAGTGACCCACATTGACCCACAGTGACCCAACAGTGTCTTCACCTAGAACTGTGGAGTGTACAAGTGCCCAGCTGACACGTGGAGGTGCAGGTGTCAAGGCTAGGTCACATTAGGTCACCTGAACAGAGAGTGTAAGGGGGTGGCCTGGTGAAGGGAGGGGGGCCAGGTCAACCCTTAAATTGTGTGTAATAATGAAAATAATGATACCAGTGACCTCTCTCTCTCTCTCTCTCTCTCTCTTACGTTAGGTTAGGTGTTTACTTGGCACTTTGGCCTGTACCGAGGTTCCCACACCGCCAAGTAAGATTAGTAGGTGACTGAGAAGAATGCATGGTATTATTTTGGCGTGTACCGAGGTTCCCACACTGCCAAGGGCGGCGAGGGGAGCGTGGGGGGAGCACAGGGGCACATCCAAGGCTGCGTCACAAAATTTAGTGATTCTTTAAAGTGTAAATAAAAATATTCTCTTAAAACTACATTTATCTGGTAACTATGCACACACACACACACACACACACACACACACACACACACACACACACACACACACACACACACACGCACTCACACATACACACACACGCACTCACACATACACACACACGCACACACACACATTTAACTAGGGAGAGGCGTCACTGGCCGCACAGGGAAGCAATTTAAGTGGTCTGAAATATCTTACTGGCGTTGTGTGGCGACGGTAGCAAGTCACTCCGGCCCCTAGTTTTTCCGGCCCCGGTCACTCCGGCCCCTAGTTTTTCCGGCCCCGGTCACTCCGGCCCCTAGTTTTTCCGGCCCCGGTCACTCCGGCCTCCCCCGCGTTCGACCCAGGTCACTCCGGCCTCCCTGGCGGCACGCACGTGTGTAAAGTTAGCAATATAATTATATTCTTGGGTTGTTTGAGTGTGTGTGTGTGTGTGTGTATTTACCTAGTTGTAGTTTACTTTTTAACAACTTTTATTGTACATTTGTAATGTCTATGGAGGCTAGAGCGCCATTCTCTGGCGGAATGAAGCCATATATATGCAATAAACAATAAATAAAACACCTACTCTTATCACGTATGTCCTATAGTCTCTCTCTCTCTCTCTCTCTCTCTCTCTCTCTCTCTCTCTCTCTCTCTCTCTCTCTCTCTCATCCACTTCATTTTGCAGCAATTCTTTATTTGAAAAGTAGCATTTGTGTATAATTTAACTGAACCCTTGGTGGACAGAAGGGTGTTGCCTTAATTATCACTTTTCGGATTATTTACGAAGTATAAATACTCTTCAACTCCTACGCACAATATGAATATGGGCCAATAAGAAAAAGAAAGGTCTGGTAAAAGGTGGGTCAAGTCACAACAACCTGACATTCTCTCTCTCTCTCTCTCTCTCTCTCTCTCTCTCTCTCTCATTTCCTCCATAATAATATTAATAATGATAATAACGATTATGATAGTGGAGGTAGAAACTTACTACTACTACTACTACTACTACTACCATACTGCTACTACAAAACATACTAGCTATATGAGTTTGCGTAATAGATAATAGTCGTTAACGCTGTCTCCTTCCTCGGAGTTGAGGTACCGAGGTTTTCGAAACACAAAACGACTTTTCTTGTTTCGAACAGAAAACGACTTTTCTTGACCGTGCCATGAGGCAGACAGAAGGAAGTGATAATGCTTTTGTAAATCCAGTCTATTTATCTCGTAATGTTAACCGTATAAGACAGAAAGATAGACCTGTTGAACCTAATTCATTGGATTTTGAATTGGTAGTTGATCACATTCCGAATGAATTCCTCCAGAAAGATATTATTCTAGATGATGCAAGACACTTAGTATTTGCCACTGCAGACCAACTTGCCTTGTTGAAGAAGGCAAGGACATGGTATTTAGATGCCACATTTCGTGTAGTACGAGCCCCGTTTCAACAGCTATTTGGAGTCCATGCCTTCGTTAAGGGAAGCGAAGGTAATGTAAAACAAGTCCCCTTAGCTTTCATCCTTATGTCAGGGAAAAGAAAGAGAGACTACAGAAAGGTATTGAATTCTATTTTAGCAATAATTCAGGAGTGTAAAGTGGAAAAGATCGTGATGGACTTCGAAATGGCTTTGTGGTCAGTAGTCAGGAAATTATTTCCAGTTGCAAAGTTGCAAGGCTGTGCATTTCATTGGAATCAGGCAGTCTGGAGGAAGATTCAGGCGTTAGGATTGGCGGTTCCATACTTGAATCATCGTCCCACTCAAGATTACCTAAAACAGTTAATGGCTCTTCCCTTTCTCCCACATGAACATATTACATCAACATTTGATCACCTTGAATCACGCCTTCCTGCTGGCCCAATTAAAGATTTAACAACGTACATGAGAGAAACATGGATAAGTGGGTTTTGGTCACCAAGTGAATGGACAGTGTTTGGCCAGAGCATTCGCACGAATAATGATGTAGAAGGTTATCATAGACGTTTGAATGGTAGTGCAGGCTCTTCCCATATTCCTTTTTATGTGCTGGTTCCCTTACTTTTCAAAGAAGCCAAAAATGTACAGGTCCAAGTGCGTCTGGTCAAGGACGCAAAACTTGCTCGTTGTCAGAGACGAAAATACCGATCTCTACAGGGACGAATATTTTCACTATGGAACAAGTATGAACAACATGACCTCACCACTGACCAATTATTAAAAGCATGTTCCAGGCTAAGCGGACCCAGTGTTTAGTTTGTAATATAATCTTGTTTTTTTTTACTCAGACGCATACTTTTGTATACATAAATATTTTAGTATCAGTAGACTGCCTGAATTGTTTTTTACTTTTAGACACATACTTTTGTATACAGAAATATTTTAGTATCAGTAGACTGCCTGATAAAGCCAGTCAGCGCTCCCATGTTGTGGTCAGGGTGTGGTGAGCATTGTTTGGTTATTTTTGTTATTATATATTCTTTCAAGGTTACATAGTATTACATAGTTATTGTGTATGTGTATGACTATACTGCGTAATTATTTAATAAAAGAGAGAGCCTGTTACTATATATTCTTTCTAGATAACTTAGTATAATTAGTGGGCCGGAGTGACTAGGGTGGTAGGCCGGAGTGACTAGGGTGGTAGGCCGGAGTGACTAGGGTTGAGGGCCGCAGTGACTGAGGGCCGGTGTAACTAGGGGCCGGAGTGACTGTAAACCGTGGCGACATCAACAAAGCAACACCATTTCTCAAGTAAATAAGTATTATATCTAACTCAACACCATCTCAGGCACTCACCTTCCTGTATCTGGTGGTGTGTGCGTGTGTCTGTAGGTGTGGAGGAGCCCTTGAAAGCCAGCACCTTGTACACCTGGTTAAACATAAGATGCCTGGCCTGTAAATCCACGTTTTTGGCGCGACTCTGTGGGCCGTCTCACTTCCCAGGGACAGTTTTTTTGTTTTTTACTAATTACACTGGTTTTTATATATATATTTATCGGTTTTCTAGGTTATGATGATTAATAAAGGTTATATTATTCGTTTTGCATAGGGTTTATCTTATACTAGTATTTTAAGATACCACAAGTTATAAAATCCCACATCTCTAATCTTTGCCTTTTTTTTCTTATTTACGCCACTTTTCCTTAATATTTTCCGGTATAAGATAATGTAAAATACTTAAAAGACTCCGTACTAGTTGTTTATTTATCAAAAGTAACCTCAATTAGTGAATTATAACGCGACCGTCCCTGTCTCAACACTGTACCATTATACAATGTTGACATCCTGAGGACTGTCTAAGAAAAATGCAATAAATTTAATCCTCTTCCTCTTCCTCGTCTTCCTCACCCTCATCCTCCTTTCTTCCTCTTCCTCCTCTGGCAGAAAAGGGATAAGAGGAGGAAGTAAACGAAAATGAAGAAAGGAATAAGGAAATACTGAATAAAGAAAGAAATAACGAATAATATGATTTAAAACTTTGTCCCTGTTATTTTCCTTCATTTAAATCCTATTCCTCCACTTCTTCCTCCTCTTCTTCCTCATAATCTTCCTTTCTTCTTCCTTCTCAACATTACTCACCATTTTGTGGTTGTAAATGAAAGATTTATATATCATCTTGCGAACATTTTCAACACACACACACACACACACTGCATAAGCATATGTACAACGAAAGACAAGGCAACACACACACACACACACACACACACACACACACACACACACACACTGCATAAGCATCTGTACAACGAAAGACAAGGCAACACACACACACACACACACACACACACACACTGCATCACCATCTGTACAACGAAATTCAAGGCAACAAACAAACACACACACACACACACACACACACACACTGCATCACCATCTGTACAACGAAAGACAAGGCAACACACACACACACACACACACACACACACACACACACACACACACTGCATAAGCATCTGTACAACGAAAGACAAGGCAACACACACACACACACACACTGCATAAGCATCTGTACAACGAAAGACAAGGCAACACACACACACACACACACACACACACACACACACACACACTGTATAAGCATCTGTACAACGAAAGACAAGGCAACACACACACACACACACACACACACTGTATAAGCATCTGTACAACGAAAGACAAGGCAACACACACACACACACACACACACACACACACACCAGAAACACCTAGAAACACATTTTTCCTCCCCAAAAACATCCAGAAGCACAATTTTCCTTTCAAAACACCCCAAAAAAACACTAATTTATACCCCAAAAAAACACAAAAAATCACTTAATTTCCTTTTAAAACACCCAAAAACACACTTTTCCAGCCAAAAAACACTTAAAAAAACACATTCTCCTTTCGAAACACCCAAGAAACACTTACTTCTACACAAAAACACCGAAAAAAACATATAATTTGCTTCCAAAACACCAAAAACATTAAAAAATGGATAGAAAAAAATTGCTTATTTAACTCAAAACACTTCATCTTATATTACAAGGCTGCCACATCACCACCACCACCACCACCACCACTACTACTACTACTGCTACTACTACTACGTTTGCTTACCTTTAAAACGCTGGAAATTCAGTGAAAATCTTTTCTTAATATTTCTTCTTTTCCTTCTCCTCTTCCTCCTTCCCTTCCCTCTTCTTCCTCCTCCTTCTTCATTTCTCCTTCTTTCCTCCTCTTTCTATTCTTCTCTATGCATGAAAACAGCTGGAAAATATAGGAAATAACACTAAATACTAATGGAAGGGCACTGGGAGGAGGGAAGGTCCAGGGTCTCGGTCCCCGGATGAAGGCGGCTGATGACGTCACGTCCGCCATATTTACGTTACGCAAATGATTTTGAAAATGACCCCTCGCAAAAATGGAGCTAGGCCGGAATGCTTTACATATTATGAAAGGGCATAATTTTAAATTAATTCTGGACATATAAAAATATTCCAAGCTTCAGTAATAATAAAGCTATATTTAAATAACTATATGAAAAAGTGTTCGAACAAACGCGATAAAAAAATACATTCCAAAGTCCACAAATCTCATTTCTCACGAACACAATACACTTTAAAAAATCGAAACTATTTTTACAAACAATCAGAAGTTAACCGGAAGCTGAAATAAATAAATAAATAATTTATAAATGTCGACTTTTTGAGTGTTCAACGGGTCTAAAACCCCTCTAAAAGTCCACGTATTTCACTCAAAAGCATCATAACATATTTAAAAGACAATAAACGATTTTTTGAGCCCATAAAATCTTGCCTAGCTGCTGAAATAAAAAATCATGTTTGGCAGTATGAAAAATTTAACGGCAAACAGCAACACTTATTTACGCTGAAACAACCTCATAATCGACATGTTTCCCTTAACACTCGCACGCAAAACACTCAAAACACCACCAAATATTTTTACAAACCATAAAATCTTAGTTAAAAAGCCTAAATATATAAGTTAAGAAAATAGAAAAAATATTGGAACCCGGGGTAGACTCTGGCAATCCATCATGGCGGCCGCGGGAGGGCTGGGGGGGCTCAGATGTAAACAAGATTGGCTATCTGTCTTTCCTTATTATTTGTGCTTGTTATGAATGTTATTTCTCTATTTTCTGGATTAATTTCAGCTGTGTGTATGCGTGTGTGTGTGTGTGTGTGTGTGTCTATATATATATGTATGCGTATGTGTGTGTATGTGTGTGTGTGTGTGTGTGTGTGTGTCCGCCTCTATTCCATGATAAATAGCATTATTTTCTCTTCTCTTCTCCCCTTTTGCTATTAAGTATCAAGTATTTTCCAGGTATTTCCAGTGTTTTCCAGGTAGTGTCGTAGGTTGAAGCCAGACCTCTGCTACCTGTCACTACTAAACTCACCTTAATTGACCTCCTGTGCCTCTGTGGTCCCGTTCCCTGGTGTTTAAATGAAAAGAGACACACACACATCCGCACTGCACGGTGTTTCCCAGGTACACTGAGGAAGACAATAAAAAATAATAAATAAATAAAAAAAAATCCCAAAACGCCTGGAGCAGTCTGCCTCCCTCCCTCGGTGAAGGAGGTGGAAACAAGCGGACCCTCACCATGGGGTACAACCGGATACTTTAATTATATGGCAGGAAATGCGAGGGTACATTGACTTTATAAGCGAATACAAATGAAAATATGTCACTTGAAGCACTGTGAGGTGTTAAGAGAGAGAGAGAGAGAGGGAGTCGGTTCCCCGCGCCAAATAGCCTATCACTTATAATTAAACCTTTAAATTGACGGAAACTCGAATAAAAGCATAGAAAACGAGAGGACTGAGTTTATAAGCGAACCTTAAAATTAATTAGAAGTTATGAAAGACACAGTAGACTGTTTATAATGATACTGAAGACTGAAAGAGTGAAAGGGTTAGCCTATCACTCACAATTAAACCATAAATTAATGAAAACTCCAATATAATCATAGAAAACGAGTTAACCAATATCTTCACTCCTTCATCTCCTATTCTGTCCACCTCCCCAATGCAAGAGTCAACCAGTATATTCACTGTTTCACCACTATTCTGTCCACCTCCCCAATGCAAGAGTCAAGCAGTATATTCAGTCTTTCACCACTATTCTGTCCACCTCCCTAATCAGTGTGTATCTGGCTGTGGTACATAAGCATATACAAAGGAATATTTCAAAGATAAGGGTGTGATTGGCTAACGTAACACACACACAACAATTGGTTCTACTTCAAATTGATTTACTAACAATGTGTCTGTGATATATATGCACTGCCAAGAGCTTGTATATAGACTATGCTAACCTAACCTAACACACATATAATAAAATAAACAAATGTCATAGGATACATTTTTTATTTACAGATAAAGTATATTTACAACACCACACAATGAAAAACATGAATACGATGGCTCAATCTATATTTACGTGGAGTCTTGCAACCAAAACACCATGATATTCTGCATCACATGATAATAATAATAATAATAATAATAATAATAATAATAATAATAAGGTTAGCATGAGGAATGACTGATTATAATTCAACCAGCATTGGCAGATTTTATGATGAAATGTTGTTACAAGGTATTATAGGCCTGTACCATCACCAGTTCATTAATATACTCGTAGGCTGTTTTTGAGGAGGCAGAGGCCAAGAGAAGGAGAGAGAGAAAGGTGTTAGGCAAGAAACAAAACAATAATCTCATTTCATCTCACCTCTATCTCTCTATACCTCTCTAACTTGTCTACATTTCTCATTATAAATATTTTTGAAAGTTTAAGCTGCGAGAGAGACAGGAATAATGTCACTTCATCTCACCTCTCTCTCTCTCTCTTCACCTCCCTAACTTGTCTAAATGTTGATATTTTTAGAGGTTCAAGGGAGACAAAAGGTGATATGAGATGTTATGACAGAAAATACATAGGAATATTCTCACTTCATCTCACCTCTCTCTCTCTCTTCACCTCCCTAACTTGTGTCACAGGGGAACTACGTACTAGATGATAAAGAAGAGGAAGAAGTTACTCAGTTTGTGGGAGTTTTGGGGATGAGTTAAGTTAAGCCCATTACGTCACACTGATGGCATGCCCTTAGGGAAACGTACGTGTGTGTGTGTGTGTGTGTGTGTGTGTGTGGAAAGATATAATTGTTTATGTACAGTCTCTCTCTCTCTCTCTCTCTCTCTCTCTCTCTCTCTCTCTCTCTCTCTCTCATTTTCCAGGGTGCTTATGTACAGCCTCTCTCTCTCTCTCTCTCTCTCTCTCTCTCTCTCTCTCTCTTTTTCCAGGGTGCTTTCAAGACTCCATCAACAAATTTAAGGGAGAATCTTTACGCATTTTCAAGGGTGCTTTCAAGATTCCAGAGGTACATTATCTGTAAGACTGGAAATATTGCGTCACGTCTCAGCAACCTTTAAAAGCAACTACAGGAATCCAGGAGAGAGAGAGAGAGAGAGAGAGAGAGAGAGAGAGAGAGAGAGAGAGAGAGAGAGAGAGAGAGAAGGGAAAAATTGTTGAATCTTATTTTCGCCCACCATGGTTGCCTGAGCGGAGAAAAAGTTACTGAATTTTACGCTATTTCTCACTTATTTGTTGAGCTTTTGCATTCTCCTTCCAGGTGGACGTAAAGAAAGAGTTGACATATCCATACATGCCTTCAGAATTATCATAGTAAACATAATAATCAAGAAATGTGTATTAATGTGTGCGGTGATGTTCGGGGCGATCGTGAGGGTAGCTAGATGGAAGGAAGGGAAAGGCTGTATATATTTCTACTTGTAATAAAGTTAATAATGAATATTTTTCACTGAATTTAATAGCGTAGACGCGTCAGTTATTCCCCTGTGTACACTATTAAAAGAAACGTGAAAATCTATCAGGTTACTTTAAAAATTGAGAAGGCACGTCTAGGGTAGCCTGGCCTAGCCTAGCCTACATGATCCAGTGGGAAGTTTTATAATGCTTGATCAACTGAAATTAATAATATTCCTGATACTTTCTCCAGTCTCACATCAGGCAATGGTGCTCATGATTCATCTACAAGCGGTTTATCATTGAAAGAAAATCCGCAAATACGAGTTTCAGCCAAGATTTGAAACTCCAAGGGACATCGTCATCTGTACAGGGTAACGCAAAATTTGTTGTAATCACTTTAACACAGTAATATTCACTTATATAACCACTGCTCGCGACCACTTAACATTGCCAAATCAATATATCCTTCTCTCCACTAATTCTTATTCAATCTGCAAGCAAAACCTCTGAAAATAATAATAATAATAAAAAAATTCAATGTTATGGTGCGTTTAAGCTTTTTGCCTTGCCCTGTAACAAAAACAGCTGATTTCTTGTAAACACCGAGAGAGAGAGAGAGAGAGAGAGAGAGAGAGAGAGAGAGAGAGAGAGAGAGAGAGAGAGAGAGAGAGAGAGTAATTAGCAAACTTCTGTCATTATGAGATATTAATTTGACCTTTTAAACTGAATTATTACGTCCTTTGTCTGTTATTAACGGTACAGTTCACCCTCGTCAATTAATCGTAATTTTAAATGTATCTTGTCACGTCAAGCTGATCTCATAAGTTCAGCTTGACCTTACCTAACCTAACCAAACGTAAACAGTTAGGCTATTTATTTATTTATTTTTTTCTTTCCTTATTTTTTTCTCTCGTTTCTC